>NC_041404.2:94989303-95049303 GCF_900747795.2 Erpetoichthys calabaricus
GTCCAGTCCTCGGCTACAGAAGCTTGCTTTTGGGACGTGGAATGTCACCTCTTTGAAAGGGAAGGAGCCTGAGATAGTGTGCGAGGTTGAGAGGTTCCGGCTAGATATTGTCTGACTCACCTCGACACACAGCTTGAACTCTGGAACCAATGTCCTTGAGAGGTGCTGGACTCTCTACCACTCTGGAGTTGCCCCCGGTGAGAGGTGCCGAGCGGGTGTGGGCATACTTATTGCCCCCCGACTTGGAGCCTGTTCATTGGGGTTTACCCCGGTGGATGAGTGGGTTAGCCTCCCTCCGCTTTCAGGTCGGGGGGACGGGTCCTAACTGTTGTTTGCGCGTATGCGCCGAACAGCAGTTTGGAGTACCCACCCTTTTTGGAATCCCTGGTGGGGGTGCTAGAGGGCATACCTTCTGGAGTGTCCCTCGTTCTACTGGGAGACTTCAATGCTCACATGGTCAATGATAGTGAGACCTGGAAGGGCGTGATTGGGAGGAGTGGCCCCCACCCGATCTGAACCCGAGCGGTGTTTTATTATTGGACTTATGTGCTTGTCACGGATTGTCCATACAGAACACCATGTTCAAGCATTGGGGTGTTCTTATGTGCACTTGGCACCAGGACACCCTAGGCCTCAGTTCGATGATCGACTTTGTGGTCTTATTGTCGGACCTGCGGCCACATGTCTTGGACACTCGGGTGAGGATAGGGGCGGACCTGTCAACTGATCACCACCTGGTGGTGTGTATACTTCGATTGTGGGGGAGGATGGCAGTCAGGCCTGGTATGCCCAAACGTGTTGTGAGGGTCTGCTCGGAACGTCTGGCAGAGTCCCCTGTCAGAAGTAGCTTGAACTCCCACCTCTGGCAGAACTTCGACCACATCCCGAGGGAGGTGGGGGACATTGAGTCCAAATAGGCCATGTTCCGTGCCTCTGTCGTTGAGGCGGCTGACCGGAGCTGTGGCCGTAAGGTGGTCGGTGCCTGTCGTGGCGGCAATCCCCGAACCCGTTGGTGGACACTGGCGGTGAGGGATGCCGTCAAGCTGAAGGAAGAGTCCTACAGGACCCTTTTGTCCTGTTGGACTCTGGAGGCAGCTGATAGGTACCGGCAGGCCAAGTGGAATACGGTTTTGGTGGTCGCTGAGGCAAACACTCGGGCGTGGGAGGCATTTGGGGAGGCCATGGAGAATGACTTTCGGACGGTTTCGAGGAGATTCTGGTCCACCATCCTTCTGCTCAGGAGGAGGAAGCAGTGCAGTGTCAACACTGTATATGGTGGGGATGGTGCGCTGCTGACCTTGTCTCGGGACGTTGTGAGTTGGTGGGGGGAGTACTTTGAAGACCTCCTTAATCCCATTAATATACCTTCCACTGAGGAAGCAGAGCCTGGGGACTCGGAGTGGGGCTCCCCAATCTCTGGGACTGAGGTCACCGAGGTGGTCAGAAAAACTCCTTGGTGGCAGGGCCTTGGGTGTGGATGAGATACATCTGGAATTCCTCAAGGCTCTGGATGTTGTAGGACTGTCTTGGTTGACACGCCTCTGCAACATCGCATGGACATCAGGGACAAAGTGCCTCTGGATTGGCAGACCGAGGTGGTGGTATCCCTCTTTAAGAAAGGGGACCGGAGGGTGTGTTCCAACCACAGAGGGATCACACTCCTCAGCCTCGCTGGAAAAATCTATTCGGGGGTCCTGGAGAGGAGGGTCCGTCGGATAGTCGAACCTCGGATTCGGGAGGAACAGTGTGGTTTTCGTCCTGGTCGCGGAACAGTGGACCAGCTCTACACCCTTAGCAGGGTCCTGGAGGGTGCATGGGAATTTGCCCAACCAGTCTACATGTGTTTTGTGAACTTGGAAAAGGCGTTCGACTGTGTCCCTTGGGGAACCCTGTCGGGGGTACTGCAAGAGTATGGAGTACCGGACCCCCTGATAAGGGCTGTTCGGTCCCTGTACGATCAGTGTCGGAGCTTGGTCCGCATTGCCGGCAGTAAGTCGAACCCGTTTCCAGTGAGAGTTGGACTCCGCCAGGGCTGCCCTTTGTCACTGATTCTGTTTATAACTTTTATGGACAGAATTTCTAGGCGCAGCCAGGGCGTTGAGGGGTTCTGGTTTGGTGGGTCACTGCTTTTTGCAGATGATGTTGTCCTGTTTGCTTCATCAGGCCGTGATCTTCAGCTCTCTCTGGATCGGTTCACAGCGGAGTGTGAAAGGTGGATTTGGTAACATTGTTTGTCTAGGCAAGTCCTATTAATGCAACACAATGTATCATAGTTCTTAGTTTACATGTATGTGTGCTCATGTGATCGTCTCTCACTTAGCACACAGCAGTAAGTAAGTGAACTGTATATGAAAGGGATTACACTTAGAAATATTTATCATTCCTTTGCTGAAATAGAGGGACAACCGTCTGTACCATTTAAAACAATTTTAAAACAGCAGTGATTGCAGTCTAATTAAGTGACTAAAAGATGAAAGTGTAGGTACAAATAAATAACTGTTTTAAAACAAATTAAAAAAAGGTGATGGAGCGTATGTTCTATCCTTTTTCATTTCTAAAAAGTTTTCCCCATGAATTAGATAAATGTTTAAATGGTTTTGATTCACTTCCCTATTATGCATAACCAGTGTTTTTGTCACACACACACTCTTGCTTGGAATGTGAGCTTTTGTCCTACACTTGTGCAAATGAGCAAAAATGCAAAATTTGGTAAGTTTTTGCACCATACATCATTCTCTTTCCATTTTTATTTTACCGTGCTTTCCTTATTTGCTTTTGGCTGCCTTTTAATGATGCCATGCCTTGTATTGTACACCTTGTATTCCTTTAACTTTCTAATGCTTTCATTAAAGGGTAGAATCTTCTATTAAAGATATATGATGAAGTCCGTGTCAAGCATGAGTACTTAAACATATTCATTGGACATAAGCATCAAAATATAGTACTGGAACATTCCTAGCCTAAAGTCTACACTCCTGTTTCTTTTGTTTTCTAGGTCTTTCGGTACCTCAGTGCTTTCTTGCCGCAAAGTGGATTCCAAATTCAGGCATGCAACCGCTACTCCTCTGAGACCAATGGTGCCAAAATTGTTGCCACAAAACAGTGGTGAGTGTAGAGAACTATGCATATGTTTTATTTTTCAAAGTCTATTTTTATTTTCCATTCCCTATTTGAGTATGTTTCTTCTCATTGCTTTTTTTGAACATGAGGAGCTAGATGCAATGAGCTTTACAAATAGGCTAATTGATTTAAAATCTCAAACAAGCATTTTTGCACAGGGCTTTGATACAGTGTTTTTGGGCTAATTGGTACAGGAATGACAGTTCTGATGATCTTGTCTTAACTATGTAGGACAGACTGACATTATGCATTCTCAGTTTATCTTGAGCACATGAATTAAAAGATCAGAATTCATGAGCTACATACTGTATTATTGTGGAGTTTGTGAGACTTACTAGGTATATTACCAGATTGGTCTACTCCTGCACTTTAGAATTAACGCACACACAAATACATAGGTCCTCTCTAGATGAAGTCTTGGCTGATGCCAATATTCCACCTAGGACACAGCTACATACAAAAAGATCTTATTCACACAGTCTCATTTGATGCCAGTTGCCCTGCAATATTCCACTTAGGACCCCCGTCACATAATTACATGTAAGAGTGATGCCAAATGCCTGTCACTGCTAGTATTCTATATAGGTACACTCTATCCACCAGCACTATCAAATATTGTCCTCGTGACACACAAGAGGTCAATCATTTTGGTTATAGGGCCACTTTCTAAATAACAGTGTCTTATTTCTACAATACTTGTTCTAAATATTGAGGAGCAACCTCTCAACTTTGATATCCCTATGGGCAAGAAAGCAGCAATCTTTCCACATTATCTGCCCTTGTATTTAATTTAGTCACATAAGATATAAAGAAAAAGTATAGAAATGTACAATTCGGTATTTATTAAAGTATACAAAATAACAAATAGAAGAAATAATAGAAACAAATAGCAAAGTTTGAATGTAAATAGTCTTAGAAAAACTTACTGAAAAATTAGCAACGTGAGGAGTGGATGTTGTCCTGGGTGACATTTTGATTTAGCTCTCAATGTTAATCATAAATTGCATTCTCCAAAACCTAGATAAAATGGTCACAATTGTCTTGCTCTCTGATGTCGCTGGATCAGTCATATTTATGTTAACATTTCATGTGAGGCTTTGGGACATGTGAAATTGCACATATTTGGTTGGCTGGCTGTCCTTATGATAGAGGACTCTGCTCAAAGTCTTTATTAACCTGGTTTCCCAGGCTAGAAAATAATTTAAACAGCTTCTGATCAATACTTATTTTCTCTTCTTGGGATATAAACTCATTGAAGAAGCTTCTGGTCCATACTTGCAGTGCCCTGTATAACATCTGGTGAAATAGGCAAATTTTTCCTTGATTTACCCCTCTGCTCCACAGTATGAAATTATCAAATCAAACAATTCAGATGCGGTTAAAGTGCACACTGAATACTTTAATTTAAGGGTATCTGCATACAGTCTGGTCACACCATGTTGAAATTACAACACTTTTTACAAATGGTCCCCCCCCACCCACCCCCATTTCAATGCACCATACTATTCGAAACAACTGGTGTCACAGGTATTTGTGATTACTCAGGTGTGTTTCATTGCTTCATTACTGCAAGCGTAAGAATCCTAGGCTTGCTTATCTGCATACAGTCTGGTCACACCATGTTGAAATTACAACACTTTTTACAAATGGTCCCCCCACCCCCCCCCCCCCCCATTTCAGTGCACCATACTATTCGAAACAACTGGTGTCACAGGTATTTGTGATTACTCAGGTGTGTTTCATTGCTTCATTACTGCAAGCGTAAGAATCCTAGGCTTGCTTCTACGTACAGACTAGCTTTGGAGTCTGTAGTTGCCATTGTTCAACATGAGAACAAGAGCAGTGAAAGTCAAAGAAGCCATTATGAGGCCGAAAACAAGAATTAAACCATTAGAAACATTGGTAAAACAATATTTGAGAAAGTATCGGAAAGTAGGTTGAAGAGGAGAGACCATGAATATGTGGGAAAAAGTGGTGGGAAATGGAAGTACAGTGGAAGAGAAAGTGAGGGAGGCCGATGTGGATGCATAAATTAAAAGAAGATCTTTTTTGGAAGAAGGCTTGTCTGGTGATGAAACGCAGGACCAAGCTATTTGGGGGAGGTTCATCAAGCACATCAACTCCACAATGAAGTGGGAAAAGATGAAGAGGAATAAGAAGATGCTTTCATATAATCATCTTCTCTTATCCTTATGTTATAAATAAGTTGTCTTTTGTTTATTTCAACAAGCATGTTTAGTTTATATGTGACAGTAAGTAAGTCTATTGCCATGATGAACCACAACAGAAAAAGAGCAAGTGTTAATGTTGACTTTTAGCGATTTATGATCTTCATTCATAAATTGTGCAGATCTCTTCATATTTCTGGCATCCTGACCAGAAAGTGAAACATATCCCTCACTCTACATTTAACTTGGTGTTACTTTGCAGTTTTTTGTTGATTGTTTTAGTTAACAGTAGAATCCTTGAAGCCCATGAAAAAACACATAATCCCGGCCCACCATAAATCCCTTCTCACCCCTACTATCAGTGTCTTTTGTTTTGTAAATGTGTTGATCAGCGCAAACATCAAACAGACTGCCGTCCCATCCCCCCCACCAACGGAGCTCAACTCGAGTGAAAAGCTCTCCCAGCTCAAGCCTTCTTTTTCTCTGTGTGATGTGCCTGAAGTTGTATATGGTAAATAATATATCGTTATTTGGAACACATGCATTTAATGTGTGTTCTGTGTCTACAACGATCTGTGTAAGTGTAGGATGACAGGAAATGCAAGAAATGTTGAACACATACCGTATATACTTGTGTTTAAGTTCTCCCGCAGATAAGCCAGGGCTTGATTTTACCGTATAATTTCCTATATTTTATAATGTCGGTCGAATGTGGAAAACTCACACTATTGATCCAAGAGATTATGATATGCTAACGCCCACCCACCTGAAAGAGTAACCAAGGAGCACACTGCCTATTTTTCTATGTGTTGTGCCTACGTGACCAGGCAGTAATACCCGAACTATTCCGAAACGACGATTATATTGTTGTGTGTTTTTTGTATCTAACATCCTCATTCACCCTTATCGTAAGAGCATCCTTTATCTATGATGGAGCATTTGATCAGAAGAAATTATGAAGGTGGTTTTAAATTAAAAGTCTTTGAAGTGGCGAAAGAAATTGGTAACTGCGCTGCTGCAACAAAATTTGATGTGTCTGAGTAAACTGGTGCAAGATTGGAGGAAGCAAGAAGATGGAAAAAAAATTGTAAATGTCTCATTTTTGAACAGCATATAAGTTGGGGTCTAATTTTTATGATCAATTTTTTGGATTTCAAGACCCATCTTATACGTGAGTATATACAGTACCTAAAGCAAAAACCTTTTCATGTTTTAGTACTAACAACAAAATTTTGACATGAAGTGTATAATGTGTGAAGACTGAAGTCCAAATATCAAATAAACACTTTCACAAAAAGGTACACGTATTTAAAAAAAAAACATGCCATGCTGACACTTCAGCATGCGAGCAATGGTACGAGAATGCAGTCAGATTTTTTTTTTGGGCACATAAACCGTCAGATCTAAACACTAGCGTGAAGAATCGCTTGCGTACTGAAGTCTATATATGTAAGTGGAAGCTGCTGCTGCACTTGTTGTGGTATTACACATAGAGGTATACTTTGTCAGCATGCCCGTGTGGATCAAACACAGGAAGCTCTATAGTTTGCTTGTGACTTTACACTGCAGGAAGATAGGTAAATAAATTAAGGTAAACTGTTAAATAACATTCGATGTGGCTTTTGTATAAGTAACATATAAATGTTTTTTTTTTTTTTTGTATAAAGACCATCACAAAATATAATCACAAACAGAATGTTGCACGATACCTTGATGAACTTGGAATGCCTTGCCCATCCTCATCCGAGTTCACCTCTATTATAGCACATGTTTATTTGAAAACAGCAGTGTCGGATCGCGGGGTGCATGAACGTGACTGAGAATAAAACTGAATAAAAAAAAAAAACTAACCTTTACAAGTACCATAAAATTATACCGGCTGTTGCAGACTCAAATCAAATGTGTGTTTTTATTATATAATAGTAACAATAAGAGCAGCTAACTACTCAAAACATTAATTCTGGGAAGCGGCCGGGATCAAACCCGCAACCTCTTGATTATGAGTCCGCACTGTACCACCAAAGCAGCCTTGTTAGTGATCTACCCAAACCCAATTTGTTTTTCTTTGGTTATATTCTTGAATAAAAGCGCACTTGTTTTGTTATACATGCACCTTTTGTGAAAGTGTTTATTTGATATTTGGACTTCAGTCTTCACACATTATACATTTCATGTCAAAATTTTGTTGTTAGTACTAAAACATGAAAAGAAGTTTGTGTTTTAGGTATGTGTTCAACATTTCTTGCATTTCCTCTCATCCTACACTTACACAGATCGTTGTAGACACTGAACACATATGAAACGCATGCGTTCCAAATAACAATATGTTATTTACCCTATACAACTCCAGGCACATCACACCAAGATAAACAAGGCTTTTTGCTCGAGATGAGCTGTGGCGGTGGGAGGGATGGGACAGCAGTCTGCTTGCTGCTTGCGCTGATTGACACATTTACAAAACAAAAGACACTGATAGTAGAGTTGCGAAGGGATTTAAGGTGGGCTGGGATTACGATTTTTTTGTAGGCTTCAGGGATTCTAGTGTTAATTACCTGCTTTGTCGAATGTAAAACTGATAATTAACTGAGTAATCATTCACCTTATCCTACAGCTACACTGGAAAAACAATGCTGGCTTTACTTAACATGTTTTTGTATTAGTGTGATAAGTGGTCCGTGGTGTCAGGTGAATTTTAAATAAATCGTGGCCCAAGAAGGAAAATTGGGCATGGTTGTATGTGAGTGCGTTTTGCTCCACGGTTAATTCATTAGCTGGCTGATCATGCCGCATACATGTGCACAGCTGGCCAGATTAGTCAGGTGCCTCAGTGATGCCATGGAGGGTGCTGCTTATTACACCCGTGCCCAATTAGGCAGCATTGTACATAAGGAACATGCACGGGACAAAAAGGGGGAGATGCAGAAAGAGAAAGAAAAGAAAGAACAGCCATGAGAACAGCATCGGGAAGAAATTCAGGATGAGCCAGCCAGGCAGCCAGTGTGTGAGAGGCAGTGTGGCTATTGGCCCCACGACGAAGCAAAGGATCAGCGTTCTAGGGGTAGATCGTTCCCACTGAGTGTTGGTTGAGGAATGGGTGGGATTGTGGAGGAAGCCTCCTCAGAGATCAGAGACATTCCAGGGCAGCGAGAAGGATGACAGGAGGATCACCAACCCCAAGTGGTCTGGCTGATGCCACTTGGCAGCTTAAATGGGTGTCGGGTTGGTGAGGGCTGCAGCTGCTGTGGTCTTCATCACCTGAGCAAGTCACAAAGGATCAGGGGAGACAAAGAGGGAGTTGTGCTGGGCTTATCTGAGAATGGTAGGAACACTGACCCAGTGACTGTGTTGTTGATTTTATTCTCATTTTAAGTCTTGATTTTAAACTCGTGGATCATCACTGTTTTAAAGTATTATTTGTTTATTTAGTGTTGAAGAGAGCACTGCACTGTTTGGACAGTTTTATTTTAAACAAAGTAAAACAGTATCACTTTATACATCTGTCCCTTGCTTCATGAATGCCCTCATTTGCCTGGCTCATCTCGGTAATGTTTTTGACAGTGGTAGGTTCAAGAGGCTCCTGGATGCAACACACACCATCACAAGTTGCTTTTCATTTTCACTGTTATCAGTTTATACTCATGCTTTCTTCCTTTGTATTTCAGGAATATTAATGACAGATTGAAGCTGCTGTTGGGGTGCATTGCAGAGCTGGGTGATGCAGAAGTCAGTCTCCTGCGTTCAGGGGTTAATGATTTCAGTGTGATGTATTCAACACGCAAGCGATGTGCCCAGCTGTGGCTTGGGCCGGCAGCATTCATTAATCATGGTATGCTCTAGATTTTTTGTGCAATTAGTTTTCAAATTTGTCTCTTTTTTTTGTCTACTTTTTTGCTTAACTAAAATGCATCAAAATATGCTTAAAAATAATAAAATTAATATCGGGCAATTTTGAATAGAGGGAAAGTTGTTTTGTAATCATGTCAAAGAGCTTAATTTTACTGAATTTACAAGAGAAAACATTTTTGTATGTTGAAGTAATCATCAAAGTCCATAATTACAGAAAACCAATAGTATTTTATTTTCAGTGTTCCTCAACCACTTTATCTTATATGATAGGTGGATGTACTTTGCCCAGGTAGCAGTACTTGTTGTTGATGATTTTTGTTTCTCTTGATATAGGTGATTGATGTGAAATAATGAAAGTAAAGCAACAGACAATTTGAAATAAGTTTGCTTTTTAGATGTCCTTTGTTTTATTACTTAGAAGAAGCCACCTGTTTTTTCTCCTTAAAAAGCAAACGTTTTTTATTATGCAAAAGTTTATTATGCAAATATACTTAAACCTCTAGTTAAGCACAGAGTACTATGCTAACGTTTTTGTAACGTAAAAGAGAGATGGAGCTATAGAAAATGGTGAGGTGGAACAACCTTCAAAATATACAGTTACAACCTTTAAAAGTATACAGTGCAGGGATATTTATGGTAGTCATTTTGACACAAACCTTGTGCTTTTGTAATAGGAAAACAGTTTTTTGAAAATGTTGGTCTAAGCTTTTTTTCCCCAGGAACATCATCTAAACAATAAACAATGTATGCTTTAATAGTTTTTGCTTGAACTGGTTGAGATCTTTCTTAAGAGTACATGCTTTGCTTCTTGCTAGATTTGTAAGTTATCTGTTCAACTGATTGCACATGTGAGCCTGTGAAATGTTGTGTGCAGCGCCTGTGCCACCTTAAGCTCATAAATGAGATATGGACTTCATATCTACACAACACAATTAAATTGAAAATTCTTGAGTCATGCTGACGTGAACTTTGCAAACGCTAGAGGCTGCTGGGAGTTTTTGGTGTTTTCTGTGGTGTGAGAGTTAAATAAAAAATACATTTTGCTTTTAAAAACTTGGGTTTTGGTTGCTGCTAGGGAACCATGTGAGAATTTTTAAAGGTTTTTTCCCTTTAGAAGGGGTTTTATTTTGCTTTTTTTTTGTTTTTTTTCCCCCACCCGCACAAGAGCAAAAGTAGCTGATTGCTTGGAAGTGTACTTGGAAAAGTTACTTGTACTTGACCTCTGTATCTGAACTAGCATCGAGGAGATAGGGTAGAAAGCAGCAGTAACTAATATCGGCATTTGTAAGCAAATAACAGCGTCATAACAGTGATTCCTTAGTTTAAAAGAAAAGAAAAAAAGGCTGACTTCAAAGCAATAAAGGGGAAGGCTCAGCGGTGTGTAGGTAAGCGCCCAGCGTTAAGACACTGATCAGGCACAAGGGGCTGTATGAGTAGATAAGGTAGTAAAGTTTTATTTCTTTAGCGGTCCAGAGGTAGAGCGACTGTATTCTCTTGAATTAATGAACCCTAATGCAAACGGTGTGAGTGGAGAGCTTTTAAGTAAGGAATAAGAGGAGTGCACAGTTACAAGAGCAGACAGATAAAAGTAAAGTTAACCTCATAGAAGGATAAACAGCAGGTAGCTGAGAGGGATAACAGTACAGGAGCTTAAGGGGACAAGGTGTAAAATAGCAATAGCAGTTCTTAGTGTTACCATTTAAATCATTTAATTTTAAGAAAAAAAAATTAAGGCAGTTTTACTAATCCTAAATCAAAATTTAATAATGAGGCCTGTGCAATGCAAGTCCTGTTGAATGTTGGTCTTTGAATGTTTGAGGGCTACATCTGCAGGAGATGCCAGCTGATCCAACACCTCGAGCTCAGGATCGCTGAACTAGACGAGGAGTTGGCTGGCCCGCATTGTAGAGAATTGGCAGACCTGGCCCAAGTGTCCTTTAGAGAGATAGTGTGCAACCCCAAGGTGGCACGAGGGGAGATTCTAGACCAGACATGTAGAAATAGTTTAGTCACAAGGCATAAGGTAAAGGATGCACACTTTCCAGGGGCATGAACCCCAGAATTAGAAGTGTCAAACCGTTATCTCGTGCTTGCGGAGCTGGACGGTGTCTCTGATGATTCTGAGGTGGTAGACAAGGATGAGGAACCCCAATGGGCCAACTCAAATTCAATTCCCAGAAAGAGAGAGGTAGTGATAGTTGGGGACTCAATCATTAGGGGGATTGAAGTGCAGATATGCTGTATAGACAGAGTCTCGTATGGTGTTTTGCCTTCCGGGTGCACAGGTGGTGGACCTCCCTGGAAGGGTTGATAGGCTCTTGACCAGAGCGGGGGTGGATCCAGTTGTCGTTGTCCATGTTGGAACAAATGACATGCATAAGGATAGTCTGTCAGTTCTGCAATCCAAATTCAAAGAGGTGCCAGTCTGAGGAGCAGAACTGACAAGGTAGCCTTACCTGAAGTTCTGCCTATGCCACGCGCCAGTCCAGGTAAGACTGAGGAGATTAGAAGGCTTAACGTGTGGCTGAAATCTTGGTGCAGGGTAGAACGGTATAGGTTTATGGAGCATTGGGACTCCATTTGGAACAGATGGGACCTGTTCTGCCATGACGGGTTACATCAGAACTGGAAGGGCACCAATGTATTGGGGAAGCTGTATGAGCAGGCTAGTAGTCGAGGATTGTTTAAACTAGGTAATGGGGGGGTGGGGTGGGGGCAGGAAGTTTAGGACAGGCAAGGTTTAGATCAATGCATGGAGGAACAAACAACGGTATAGAAATAAAAATGCGCAGTAATATAAATTCTAAGCCAACACTTAAATGTAGAAGGAGTCACAAATTCAAAATAGCTTGCCTTAATGCTAGAAGTATCAAAAATAAGGTAAAGTGAGTTGGAGCTGTATGTAGCAGAGCATAATTATGATATTATAGCAGTAACGGAAACCTGGCTAAATAACAAAAATGGGGATGAGTGTAACATAGAGGGATACATATTTTTTAGGAAGGATAGACAGGACAGAAAAGGAGGTGGGGTTGCTGTTTATGTCAAACAGAATTTAAATGTAAGTCCTCTTCAGGTGGACGATGAGCCCCATCTTACTGAAGACATGTGGCTTCGCCTGGAATATATAAGGGAAAGAGGGACTTATTTTAGGAGTGTGTAGACCACCCAATTCAGACAGTAATTTCAACACACATCTTTTTAGTAATATCAAAAAGGCAAGTTTACAGGGAGATGATATAGTCATGGGGGACTTTAATTATCCAAATATTAACTGGGATAACCTTGCAGATGGAGGAGTACAAGAGTAGGAGTTTTTAGAAGTAATCAGTAACTGTTTTTTAACACAGTATGTTGACGCACCAATGCGGGGTGAATCTTGTTTAGATTTAGTATTTTGTAATAATCAAGATAGAATTGAGGGTGTAGAGGTGATTGAACCACAGGACAGATACATACCTAAATTTGGAATTAAAGGAAATAAAAAAACAAAAACTCCACAGTGGAATAATAAATATTTAAGAAAGAAACTGCAAAGGAAAAAACTGCTTTATAAAGCATATAAGACTAATTACTGCAAAGCAAGGTTATTATAGTTTTGCCTTTTTATATTAGTTTTTATTTCTGTATTTTTTCTGATCTTACTTGGAAATTCAGTTTAGTTTTAGTTTTCCTTCATCGTATTTTTAGTTTTAATTTAGTTTTTATTTCACAAAGACATTTCTGTTTTATTTTTATAGTGGGGCAAAAAAGTATTTAGTCAGCCACCAATTGTGCAAGTTTTCCCACTTACAAAGATGAGAGAGGCCTGTAATTTTCATCATAGGTATACCTCAACTATGAGAGACAAAATGAGAAAAAAAAATCCAGAAAATCACATTGTCTGATTTTTGAAGAATTTATTTGCAAATTATGGTGGAAAAAAAGTATTTGGTCAATAACAAAAGTTCATCAATACTTTGTTATATACCCTTTGTTGGCAATGACAGAGGTCAAACGTTTTCTGTAAGTCTTCACAAGGTTTTCACACACTGTTGCTGGTATTTTGGCCCATTCCTCCATGCAGATCTCCTCTAGAGCAGTGATGTTTTGGGGCTGTCGCTGGGCAACACAAACTTTCAACTCCCTCCAAAGATTTTCTATGGGGTTGAGATCTGGAGACTGGCTAGGCCACTCCAGGACCTTGAAATGCTTCTTACAAAGCCACTCCTTTGTTACCCGGGCGGTGTGTTTGGGATCATTGTCATGCTGAATGACCCAGCCACGTTTCATCTTCAATGCACTTGCTGATGGAAGGAGGTTTTCACTCAAAATCTGATGATACATGGCCCCATTCATTCTTTCCTTTACACGGACCAGTCGTTCTGGTCCCTTCGCAGAAAAACAGCCCCAAAGCATGATGTTTCCACCCCCATGCTTTACAGTAGGTATGATGTTCTGTGGATGCAACTCAGCATTCTTTCTCCTCCAAACACGATGAGTAGAGTTTTTACCAAAAAGTTTTATTTTGGTTTCATCTGACCATATGACATTCTCCCAATCCTCTTCTGGATCATCCAGATGCTCTCTAGCAAACTTCAGACGAGCCTGCACATGTACTGGCTTAAGCAGGGGGACACGTCTGGCACTGCAGGATTTGAGTCCATGGCGGCGTAGTGTGTTACTGATGGTAGCCTTTGTTACTTTGGTCCCAGCTCTCTGCAGGTCATTCACTAGGTCCCCCTGTGTGGGTCTGGGATCTTTGCTCACCGTTCTTGTGATCATTTTGACCCCACGGGGTGAGATCTTGCGTGGAGCCCCAGATCGAGGGAGATTATTAGTGGTCTTGTATGTCTTCCATTTTCTGATAATTGCTCCCACAGTTGATTTCTTCACACCAAGCTGCTTACCTGTTGCTGATTCAGTCTTCCCAGCCTGGTGCAGGTCTACAATTTTGTTTCTGGTGTCCTTTGACAGCTCTTTGGTCTTGGCCATAGTGGAGTTTGGAGTGTGACTGTTTGAGGTTGTGGACAGGTGTCTTTTATATTGATAATGTGTTCAAACAGGTGCCATTAATACAGGTAACGAGTGGAGGACAGAGGAGCCTCTTACAGAAGAAGTTACAGGTTTGTGAGAGCCAGAAATCTTGCTTGTTTGTTGGTGACCAAATACTTATTTTCCACCATAATTTGCAAATAAATTCTTTAAAATCAGACAATGTGATTTTCTGGATTTTTTTTCTCATTTTGTCTCTCATAGTTGAGATATACCTATGATGAAAATTACAGGCCTCTCTCATCTTTTTAAGTGGGAGAACTTGCACAATTGGTGGCTGACTAAATACTTTTTTGCCCCACTGTATATCTATTAGTTTCACTTATAGTAATTTATGGTATGGTTAAAGAGCTACTATGGTGTTCAGTTTTGTGTCACAATCAGACAGAACTGTATACTTAACAGGTTTGGATTTAATAGGAATTTAATGTTAATGGAAGCTTATTACATACACTACATGGTTTATTATCTGGTTTTGTTTTTTGTCTGATAAAAAGAAGCATAATCACAAGTAGATACAGAAAATGAACAATTTCATACAATTCTATAATTTTTAAAATATTTTGTATGTCATTTGTGCAGAACAAATGTGCGCTGACTGTTGACACTTGGCATCTTTTCCCTTTCTTGCCCAGAATGGGCCAATCTGTAATGACTTTTAGGTGAACTTTAAGGTTTGAGGGTTTTTTACTCTAAATGTCTGCAGTACACAACATATCCTTCTCCAAGACAATATGCTTCTAATTAATGCCTTCATTCTTGCATTCAAAAATCTCCCATACTGGGCTTTATTTTCTACCAGCCTTATTGATCACTGATTATAATCCGGTACATAAAATTTATAGACATTTTGCCACCTGCAGACCTAAAAAGATATAAAAAAAATCAGAAAATAGCTTCTACTGTATTCTTACAGGTGTGATTATGAAAATCATGGGGGCTTAGGAAGAACAGGGCTCTTAGGCTTGAATCAGTGTGTAGACCCCACCTAGCTGTATTAAGGGAAAGAAAGGAAAACAAGTATGTAGTGTGAAGGTTAGAAGTAGTGAGCAGAGCAAGAGTAGGTAATAGGAATATGGATGAGCACGAAGCGAAATATACCGCATCTGAGATTAAGAACAATATATACATTATATAAACTTGTTTATCCAGAGCAGGATCGCAAGAAACCTGCAGCCTTCCCCAGCAGTTTTGGATGCAAGGCAGGGAAAATCCCTGGTATGCAATATGTATGATATGGCTGATTTTAAGAACCAAAAGAATATGATATTTCAACTATTTATTTTGTAACAGCCGATGCCGCCACACGCTTGGCCTGCTGGTACCCCTCAGCTGTCTCTGGAGTCCCACTGGTCAACCAGACCCGATAGGACTCTTTCTTCAGCTTGACGGCCTCTCGAACCTTAGGTGCCCACCACTGGGTTCGTGGATTGCCGCCACGAGGGGCACCGACAACCTTGCGGCCACATCTCCGTTCTGCTGCTTCCACAATGGAGGCTCGGAACATGGCCCATTCAGACTCGGTGTTCTTCGCCTCCCTTGGAATGAGGTTGAAGTTCTGCCAGAGCTGGCAGTTAAAGATCTTTCTGACCGGTTCCTCCGCCAGACGTTCCCAGCAGACCCTCATTATTCGTTTGGGTCTGCCTGGTCTGTCCGGTAGCCTCTCCCGCCTTCTGATCCAACTTACCATCAGGTGGTGATCAGTTGACAGCTCAGCCCCTCTTCACCCGAGTGTCCAAGACATAAGGTCGCCGATCTGATGACACGATTACAAAGGCGCCAGGTGCACTTATTGACACCCTTATGCTCGTACATTGTGTTCATTATGGACAATCCATGGCCATCACAGAAGTCCAACAACGGAACACCACTTGAGTTTAGATCAGGGAGGCCGTTCCTCCCAGTCACACCTCTCCAGGTTTCACTGTCGTTGCCGACGTAAGCGTTTAAGTCTCCCAGCAGGACGAAAGAGTCCCCGGGAGCTGCACCTCTTCCAGGAACTCCAAGAAGGCTGGGTACTCTAAACTGCTGTTTGGCGCATAAGCGCAAACAACAGTCAGAGTCCTTCCCCCAACTCGAAGGCGTAGGGAAACAACCCTTTCATCCAACGGGGAGAGCCCCAACGTACAGGCCTCGAGCTGGGTGGCCATAAGCAAGCCCACCCCTGCCCAACGCTTCTCACCCACAGCAACTCCAGAATGGAACAAAGTTCAGCTTTTCTCAAGAGGAATGGTTCCAGAGCTCAGACCATGCGTAGAGGTGAGCCCGACTATATTTAGCCAGTTCCTCTCAACCTCTTGCACCAGTTCAGGCTCCTTCCCCGCCAGAGAGGTAACATTCCATGTCCCAAGAGCCAGTATGGGCAACCGAGGGTCGGAACGCCAGAGTTCCTGCCTTCGGCTACCACCCATATCGCATTGCACCTGACCCCTATGGCCTCTCTTGCAGGTGGTGGGCCCACAAGAGAGCGGAACCACGTTGCTCTTTCGGGCTGAGCTCTTCTGAGCCCTGTGGTCGAAGGTCCAGCAACCAGGTGCTTGCCAGCGAGCCCTTCCCCCGGGCCTGGCTCCAGGGTGGGGCCTCGGGTACCCTTTCCTGGGCAAGGGAAATGCAGATCATTGGTTTAACTCTATATGGGGTCTCAGGATCGAGTTAGTCTGGATCTTCACCTCAGACCTGTTTGCCTTGGGAAGCACTACCAGGAGCATGTAGCTCCCGACAACATAGCTCCAAGGATCACTAGACCGCGCATGGCCTCGATCCAAGAACTCGGGCATGGGAGGAGTTTGGTGAAGCCATGGAAAACGACTTTCGGTCAGCACAAGAAGGTTCTGGCAAACCGTCGGGCGCCGCAGGAGGGGAAAGCGGTGCTTCAACAACACTGTGTACAGTGGAGATGGGGCCCTGCTGACTTCAACTGCAGACGTTATTGACTGGTGGAAGGAATACTTTGAGGATCTTCTCAATCCCAGCAGCATGTCTTCCTTGGAGGAAGCAGAGCTGGAGGACTCTGGGTGGGCCCATCCATAACAGGGGCCGAGGTCGCCAAGGTAGTTAAAAAGCTCTGAAGTGGCAGGGCCCCTGGGGTGGACGAGGTTCACCCTGGGTTCCTCAAGGCTCTGGATGTTGTGGGGCTGTCCTGGTTGACACGTCTCTGCAGTATCGCATGGACATTGGGGGCAGTATCTCTGGATTGGCAAACCAGGGTGGTGGACCCCCTTTTTAAGAATGGTGACCGGAGGATGTGCTCCAACTATAGGGGGATCACACTTCTCAGCCTACCCGGTAAGATCTATTCAGGGGTGCTGGAGAAGAGAGTTTGGTCAATGGTCGAATCTCAGATTCAAGAGGAACAATGCAGATTCCATCCCGGCTGTGGAACACTGGACCAGCTCTACACCCTGGCCAGGATCCTGGAGGGGGCATGGGAGTTTGCCCAACCAGTCCACATGTGTTTTGTGTGTTTGGAGAAGGCATTCGACTGTGTCCCTCGAAGCATCCTGTGGGGTGTGCTCCAAGAGTACGGGGTACAAGGCTCGTTGTTATGAGCCATTCAGTCCCTGTACAGGATGAGCAGGAGCTTGGTCCGCATTGTCGGTAGTAAGTCAGACTCATTTCCTGTTGAGGTTGGACTCCGCCAGGGCTGCCCTTTGTCACCGATTCTGTGCATTAGTTATATGGACAGAATTTCTAGGTGCAGCCAAGGAGTGGAGGGGGTCTTATTCGGTGACTTCAGAATCTCGTCTCTGCTATTTGCGGATGACATGATTCTGTTGGCGTCATCGGACAGTGACCTCCAGCTCTCACTGGAGTGGTTCGCAGCCAAGTGTGAAGCAGCGGGGATGAGAGTCAGCACCTTTAAATCCGAGGCCATGGTTCTTAGCCAGAAAAGGGTGGAATGGTCTCTTCGGGTTGGGAACACATTACTGCCTCAAGTGGAGGAGTTCAAGTATCTCGGGGTCTTGTTCACGAGTGAGGGAAGAATGGAGCGGGAGGTTGACAGACGGGTCAGTGCTGCATCAGCAGTAATGCGGGCAATGCAACGTTCCGCGAGGCTGTCGATTTACCAGTCGATCTACTTTCCTACCCTCGCCTGTGGCCACGAGCTTTGGGTAGTGACCGAAAGAGCAAGATCGCGGATACATGCGGCCAAAATGAGTTTTCTCCGCAGGGTGGCTGGACTTTCCCTTAAGGTGAGGAGTTCAGTTATCCGGGAGAGACTCCGAGTAGAGTTGCTGCTCCTCTGCATTTAGACGAGTCAATTGAGGTGGTTCGGCCCTGAATGCCTCCCTGGGGGGGTGTTCTGGGCATGCCCCACTGGGAGAAGGCCACTGGGCAGACCCAGGACATGCTAGAGGCATTATATCTCCTGGCTGTCCTTGGAACGCCTCGGGGTCCTCCCAGTGGAGCTGGAGGAGGTGGCCGGGGAGAGGGAGGTCTGGGCTTCCCTGCTTAGGCTGCTGCCCCCACGACCCAACCTCGGATAAGTGGGGGATAATGGATGGATGGATGGATGGAACTATTTATTTTGAGAGAGAGAGAAACTAAAAAAGGGGGACAAATATTTTAAAACATAATTCTGCTACTAGATTATTTTCACAATATCAGGTATTTTGAGCTGTGAAAATAAACTAAAAAAAGATAAATCAATATATGTAGAATACATACAAAAACACATTAGTAGGTTTAGTTTTTCACCAGTTGGCAGACTCTCTTCACCTACCTACCTGTAGTTCAGTAGAGCCATTGCATCTCAGGAATTTTACAAGGTTTGTATCGCTTTGTTGTTAAACGACTTTTTAAAAGCAAAAGTGATTGGTCAGTAACAATATTCTGATCTTGTATGATAACCTAGTAAATCTCCCTATCAGTACTGTTTTATTTTCAAAAAAGATTTCTCCTGTGCGATGTGGCAGGTGAATTATTCTCAACAAAATGCAGGGACCTGAGAAATAAACTGAAATGTTACTCACTCGTGATTTTTCTGTTTATATGGTAAAGGTTTGGTTGATGAGCACAATCCAACTTCAAACAATTGAATTACATGGGATTGGCTCCAGCAGACCCCCGTGACCCTGTGTTCAGATTCAGCGGGTTGGAAAATGGATGGATGGATATACAAGTGCAAAGAAAGGCGGCACAGTAAATCGCTTTCTATTTCACACGCTTTACGTGCCCGTAGTCAACATGCTCTGTCACCACAAATGCTGTGTGAACACCGCCTTCCTTCACCAGCTGCCGTTCACTGGATGAATATACTGTATGCGGGTTGCTTGTGATGGATGACTTTGTTTTAGAGTTAAAAGTTGCAAGGCTTAGGTTTAGGTTTCTTCATTTAGTCATGAAATTTGCCTTCTCAGTTGCATCTAATAACAGGTAACAGACAGAATGAAATAAAACAGACAAATAGAAATAAGAAAGGTTAAGGTAAGGCAGTTAGATAAAACATATTTACACCAAAAAAAAAAAAAAAATAGGTAACAGGATATATATCAAAACCTTAAACATTATCTCTGATATTTCTTATTGAAAAGTTGTATGGCACCAGGAAGAAAGGAGTTTCTGGAGCGATTTGTGTGGGTTATCAAAGCAACTATCCTTCCTGATTTACTGAAGTTTAGTTCTACATGTAATGGATGTCTGTCATCAGTTGAGATGATTTCCAGTTTCTTTAGCATTGCCCTCTGACACACACTAGTCAAATCATCTACATCAGCCCCAATAACTTTAGCTGCATACTTCGTAATCTGCTGGAGCTTTTTTGAGTTTTGGTTTGTTAGACTATTAAACCAGGCAATGAATCTGAAAGTGATCACAGACTGGATCATACTGTGATAGAAGGACAACATGAGGTCCTTGTCTACTTTAAATAGTTTGAGTTTATGGAGGAGAAATAAGCGCTGGTTGCATTTAGAAAATAATTTTTTTGTATTTGTATTCCAGTTAAGATTGTTATCTAGGTAAGTTCCTAAGTATTTATATTCATTCACTATTTCTACCTCCTCTCCCAGAACTACAATAGGTGAACATACAGATTTCTGTCTCTTAAAATCAAATATTATTTCTTTGGTCTTTTTTACATTCAGAGTGAGAGAGGTTTTTATTGCACCAGTTTACCATACAGTCCACTTGATTTAGATAGTGGCTTTCATCCTCCCCAGATATGCATCCTATGATCATGGTGTCATCCGCAAACTTAATAATTGAGCAGTGGTCATTGTTCTGTCTCAGGTCACTTGTGTACAGAGTAAACAGTAATGGTGATAAGACACATCCCTGTGGACTTCCTGTGTTTGAATGAATGGCTATTGAAAAAGTGTCCTGAACTTTAACTGCCTATGAACGATTTAAAAGAAATTTCTGAATCCATAGTGTGATAAATGGGTTTACATTCATACTGTTTAATTTCCCAATCAGTATATGAGGCTGTATAGTATTGAACGCTGAAGAAAAATCCAAAAATAGTGCTCTGACATATGAACCAGGCTGATCAAGAAAGGTATAGACTTGATGTAAGATAACAAGCAGAGCATCTTCCACACTTCTGTTTGCACAATAAGCAAATTGATTGTTGTCTTGAAAAGTCTTTGTCTCTGTCATGAAAATGTTTTTCACCAAGTGTTCAAAGCATTTCATTGGAATAGATGTAAGTGCCACTGGTCTATAGTCATTTAAACAGCTTGGCCTAGAAACCTTAGATACAGGGTTAATGATTGATTGTTTCCACAGATTAGGTACAATACCACAGGTCAGAGACCAGTTAAAAAGCAAATGAAAAACTGGGGAGAGCTGCTTAGAGCAAGACTTTAAGAGCCGACCTGATATGCCGTCTGGTCCCACTGCACTATTTGTTTTGGCCTACCGCAAGCCTTTTTCCACTTCAGTTAAACTGAACACAATCACAGCAGAATACCTGGTGTTTTTATAAAGCATCTCCTTTATTTCTGTATTTTGGGTGCTGAAATCACTTGTTTCAAATCTGGCATAAAAGTTATTCAGTTCATCTGCTAAAAGCTTGTGGTCTTTGTCAGCTGGAAAATCCACATTCTTTTTAGGACCCAGTCCTGTAATTGTTTTTAGTCCCTTCCAGACCTGCTTTGGATTGTTATCATTGAACCACCTCTTGATTTTTTCCCCATACATCTTTTTATTTTGTTTAATTAACCTGTTAATCCTTTGCTGTAAAATTCGCTTATCTTCTAACTTATTTTTTTGATGTGCATGTTGCTTTTGCAATAGTAATGCTTTAACCTCTTTAGTGATCAATGGCTTACTGTTTGGGTACACCTTGACAAATTTTTTCTTAATGATCATAGACTCACAGAATTGAATATATTCGCTGACAGTATAGGTGGCCTCATTCAGTGACTGTGAGGATGTCAGCAGATCCCAAGTTGTACTGGAGAAGCATTCCTGCAGTTCCTCTACACTTTCCTTGCACCAGTTTTGTGTTGTTCGTATGGCTGGTTTTTCTTGTTTCAGTTTCTGTTTGAACTTCGGGAGAAGATGAACAACAACATGGTCAGACGCACCCAGGGCTGCTCTGTGATGCGATATGTAGGCATTAGGGACATTTCCATAGCACTTGTCCAGAGTTTTGTCCACTGTAGTGTTAATATTCACATATTGATGGTAATTTGGTAATACTGACTCCAGACTGCATAAATTAAAATCACCCATCACAAGTTTGAAAGAACCAGGTGATTTGGTTTCTAGTTTATGAGCAGTTTCAAGAATTGATTCAGCTGCAGCTCCCATATCAGCATGCGGCGGACTGTAAACGACTGTCACAACTGATTAAACTCCCGTGGTAGATAGTATGGGCGAAGTCCGACGGTGAGTAATTCAATATTTGGCATGCAGATGCGCTCTTTTTCAGTGATATTCCTGCACCATCTTTTGTTAATGTAAAGGCAGACCACACCACCCGTCTGCTTACCAGAAGCTGGATTTCTGTCTTGCCGTACACAAACAAATCAATCTACTTCAACTGCTGTATCCGAGTCTGTATTCTTAAACCAGGTCTCCATAAAGCACATCAGACAGCTTTCACGGTACTCGTGGAGGTATCGTGCAGATGCTCTCAGCTTGTCCAGTTTATTTCGCAAGGACTGTGCGTTGCTCATGATGATGGTTGGCAAAGGTGTTTTAAAACTTCTCCGTCTCAGACATACTCGTAGTCCACCTCTTTTTCCTCGCTTTCTGGGTTTCAGAAATTTTAATTCATCCGGTGTATTAGTAATACACGGGGAGTAACTGGTAGCTGGTCTCATAGATAGCAACGTATCCTGGCTGTAAATAAACAGCGCCGGCCACACACCTGGGATTTCCTGTGCAGGTAGTGCGTTAGTGTCCCGTTGGATTCCAAAGGCAATAACGATCAAAAATAAGAAACTTTCGCAAATGTTGTTAAGCATTTTATAGAAATAATTACAGTAATCCCTCCTCCATTGCGGGGGTTGCGTTCCAGAGCCACCCGCGAAATAAGAAAATCCGCGAAGTAGAAACCATATGTTTATATGGTTATTTTTATATTGTCATGCTTGGGTCACAGATTTGCGCAGAAACACAGGAGGTTGTAGAGAGACAGGAACGTTATTCAAACACTGCAAACAAACATTTGTCTCTTTTTCAAAAGTTTAAACTGTGCTCCATGACAAGACAGAGATGACAGTTCCGTCTCACAATTAAAAGAATGCAAACATATCTTCCTCTTCAAAGGAGTGCTTGTCAGGAGCACAGAATGTCACATAGATAGAGCAAACAAATCAGTAGGGCTGTTTAGCTTTTAAGTATGCAAAGCACAGCCGGTACAAAGCTGTTGAAGGCGGCAGCTCACACCCCCTCCGTCAGGAGCAGGGAGAGAGAGAGAGAGATAGAGATAGAGAGAGACAGAGAAAAACAAACATGCAAAAATCAATACGTGCCCTTCGAGCTTTTAAGTATGCGAAGCACTGTGCAGCATGTCGCTTCACTAATCAGCTGCCACAGAAGGTAGCAACATGAAGATAATCTTTCAGCATTTTTAGACGAGCGTCCGTATCGTCTAGGTGTGCGAACAGCCCCCCTGCTCACACCCCCTACGTCAGGATCAGAGAAAGCGCAAGAGAGAGAAAGAGAAAAGTAAGCTGGGTAGCTTCTCAACCATCTGCCAATAGCGTCCCTTGTATGAAATCAACTGGGCAAACCAACTGAGGAAGCATGTACCAGAAATTTAAAGACCCATTGTCCGCAGAAATCCGCGAACCAGCAAAAAATCCGCGATATATATTTAAATATGCTTACATATAAAATCCGCGATGGAGTGAAGCCACGAAAGGCGAAGCGCGATATAGCGAGGGATCACTGTACTTGCAAACTAGTAAAAAGAAAAAAAAGAAAAAGAAAACAATTTTACACGATTTAAGAACAAAAAACAGGTTAAAAACACGGAGAGATGCACTGAGAGGTCTGCTACAGAGCAGCGACTGGAAAACGTAAAGACTAAAGACAAGATTTATTCTAAAACGAAAACTAAAAATATTTTTAGTAAATTATTATTTCAGTTAGTCTCTCCAGCTACTTTTAATAGCTTATTTTAGTTTTAGTTTTTCATTTCCGTTTTGTTATTTTATGAAAATGTTTTTTAATAATAGTTTCAGTTTTGATTTTAGTTTTCATTAACTATAATAACCTTGCTGCAAAGTGAATAGTAGAGTATATGAGAACATGAGAGCAACCATTAACACTAGAATTACCAGAGCCTACGAAAAAACTCGTAAATCCTTCCCACCTTAAATCGCGTCTTAAATCCGTTTGCACCACTCCGCCAGAGTCCTTTGTCATCTAAATGTGCTGATAAACAAAAGCTACTAGCAGCCAGCTATTCCATCCCCCCACCGACTTAGAATGAACTTCTCCTAGCTCAAGCCTTGCCTTGATTTGATTACCTGGGATTGAAGTGGAGTTTTAGAGTGGAAATAATTCTAGCGTTATTTGGAATACACGCATTTCATGTGTGTTCCATTTCTATAGTAGGCTGTGGAAACACATTTTTAAAACAGAAACGTTTTTCATATTCTAATAGTAAATGACAAAATGTAGGCATAAACTATATAACGTATGAAGCCTGAAGTCCATATATCAAAGAAACACTTTCACAAAAGGTACAAATAAGAGAACACGTGCACTTTCATTCAAAAAATTAAAAAAAAAAAAAAGCCGCGTTAGCATGCCACATTGACATTCTTACTACAACCGCCGCGGTGGCGTAATGGTATCAGCCCCTGACTGGGAATCAGAGGGTGGCGAGTTCGATCCCGCACGGCTCCACTTCGAGAAATGAACTGCTCTTATTCTTACAATTTTAGAATAACAACATAAATTTGATTTCAGTCTGTAACAGCCGGTGTAACTTATGATACTGGTAAAGGTTAGCTTTTTTTTTTTTTTTTTTTTTAATTCACTTTTCATTCTCGCAGTCGCATTCAGAATCAATCCATACAACCCCATCTGACACAGCTGGTTTCACATAAATAAAAGTGCACTTTTATTCAAGACTATAACCGAAGAATAAAGAAAGCAAGTTACAGTTGGTGGTTGATACGACAGCTTGCGTGGTGCAATGTTAAGAACTGCTGATTTCCGATCCGTGCTATATAAAATCATCACATTCAAATATTAACAGTTCCCACACACCCAAGGTCCGCCATTCCTACATTTACGACATGCGTACTTGTTGCAGTGTACACACCTCTCTGTGCTATGGTTCCTATTACAGTGAATGAGCACCTGACACTGTACTTTCTTCCCTGGGGGAAGCTGAGGTCTTAGAACGGAAGTTTGTTGATGCTGTATCATCTTTTCTTTTTCCATCGCCTTTTCCTGTAAGAAGCGACGACGAAGTTCCTCTGCAAGGTGAGCCATGAACACTCTTCTTTTCTCAGTGGACCCCGTGCATGCCTTATACAGTACGTGTGCGTTCATCGCTGCTACGTCAAGGATGTTGTAGAACACAGCAACCGGCCACCTGCGTGTTCCTGTTCGCACTGAACAAGCACGCGCCTTCTGGTCCATGATGTCAGCGCCACGCTGGGGAAAAAAGAAAGACAAATATATGTGATATTTTGAAGAAATCATTTTATCACCAGAATAGCACCAGAATACTTCGTCACACTAATATTTTTTTCATTAGCATACCTTCATGTGGTTGTAGTCTGAGACCGTGTTTGTTTTTTGTTTTTTTTTTTATCTTGCCCAATCTCCACATCATGGTGCATTGTGCTGAGAATGCAGACAGACTTCATCTTTATGGGCACATACACTGTCAGCATGGCACTGGGAGATCTAAACACCAGCGTGGAGAATTGTTCGTGTACTGAACTGACTTTAGCTGCAGGTGGAAGTTCCCGTCGCACTTTATTCATGGTGCCAAGCAGAGTTGTATTGCGGTGCAGCAGTCTATTAGCCAGCGAAAGTGACGTGAAGAAGTTGTCTGTTGTTACGGTTCTGCCTTTGTCCAGAAATGGCTCCATAAGCCATAAGACTCGGAAAGTCTTTCTCCCGTGGGACGACTGGGATTTTTTCCTAAATAAGGAGTGGCATTGCACATGTACTTTGTCTCCAAATCTGCCGCAATCCAAAAAGGCAGAACCGTAACAACAGACAACTTCTTCACGTCACTTTCGCTGGCTAATAGACTGCTGCACCGCAATACAACTCTGCTTGGCACCATGAATAAAGTGCGACGGGAACTTCCACCTGCAGCTAAAGTCAGTTCAGTACACGAACAATTCTCCACGCTGGTGTTTAGATCTCCCAGTGCCATGCTGACAGTGTATGTGCCCAAAAAGATGAAGTCTGTCTGCATTCTCAGCACAATGCACCATGATGTGGAGATTGGGCAAGATAAAAAAAAAAAAAAAAAACAACACAAACACGGTCACAGACTACAACCACATGAAGGTATGCTAATGAAAAAAATATTAGTGTGACAAAGTATTCTGGTGCTATTCTGGTGATAAAATGATTTCTTCAAAATGTCACATATATTTGTCTTTCTTTTTTCCCCAGCGTGGTGTTGACATCATGGACCAGAAGGCACGTGCTTGTTCAGTGCAAACAGGAACACGCAGGTGGCCGGTTGCTGTGTTCTACAACATCCTTGACCTAGCAGCGATGAACGCACACGTACTGTATAAGGCATGCACGGGGTCCACTGAGAAAAGAAGAGTGTTCATGACTCACCTTGCAGAGGAACTTCGTTGTCGCTTCTTACAGGAAAAGGCGATGGAAAAAGAAAAGATGATACAGCATCAACAAACTTCTGTTCTAATACCTCAGATTCCCCCAGGGAAGAAAGTACAGTGTCAGGTGCTCATCCACTGTAATAGGAACCATAGCATAGAGAGGTGTGTACACTGCAACAAGTACACATGTCGTAAATGTAGGAATGGCGGACCTTGGGTGTGTAGGAACTGTTAATATTTGAATGTGATGATTTTATATAGCACGGATCGGAAATCAGCAGTTCTTAACATTGCACCACGCAAGCTGTCGTATCAACCACCAACTGTAACTTGCTTTCTTTATTCTTCGGTTATAGTCTTGAATAAAAGTGCACTTTTATTTATGTGAAACCAGCTGTGTTAGATGGGGTTGTATGGATTGATTCTGAATGCGACTGCGAGAATGAAAAGTGAATTAAAAAAAAAAAAAAAAAAAAAAAAAGCTAACCTTTACCAGTATCATAAGTTACACCGGCTGTTACAGACTGAAATCAAATTTATGTTGTTATTCTAAAATTGTAAGAATAAGAGCAGTTAATTTCTCGAAGTGGAGCCGTGCGGGATCGAACTCGCCACCCTCTGATTCCCAGTCAGGGGCTGATACCATAACGCCACCGCGGCGGTTGTAGTAAGAATGTCAATGTGGCATGCTAACGCGGCTTTTTTTTTTTTAATTTTTTGAATGAAAGCGCACGTGTTCTCTTATTTGTACCTTTTGTGAAAGTGTTTCTTTGATATATGGACTTCAGGCTTCATACGTTATATAGTTTATGCCTACATTTTGTCATTTACTATTAGAATATGAAAAACGTTTCTGTTTTAAAAATGTGTTTCCACAGCCTACTATAGAAATGGAACACACATGAAATGCGTGTATTCCAAATAACGCTAGAATTATTTCCACTCTAAAACTCCACTTCAATCCCAGGTAATCAAATCAAGGCAAGGCTTGAGCTAGGAGAAGTTCATTCTAAGTCGGTGGGGGGATGGAATAGCTGGCTGCTAGTAGCTTTTGTTTATCAGCACATTTAGATGACAAAGGACTCTGGCGGAGAGGTGCAAACGGATTTAAGACGCGATTTAAGGTGGGACGGATTTACGAGTTTTTTCGTAGGCTCTGGTAATTCTAGTGTTAAGAAGGATATCAGGGAGGCTAAAATGCAGTTGGAGAGGATTATAGCAGATAAGGCGAAAGAAGACCCTAAGAGATTCTTTCAGTATTTTAGTAATAAAAGAACAGTCAAGGAGGAGGTGAAGTGCATCAGAAATAGTAAAGGGGAATTTAAAAATACAGACAATGATATAGCGGATACTGTTTTCCTGAGGTCTTGATAAAGGAGCGAGTGGATAACCTCTGAGAAGTAAACCGGACTACTAAGGAGGTACTGAGGGATTTGGAAATTGTAGGGGGGGGGGGGTGAAGCGAAGTACTGCTCAGATTAAATAGGCTGAAATCAAACAAATCACCAGGACCAGATAATATTCAACTTTGAGTTCTTAAGGAGGCTAGCGAATCCATATATAAACCCTTGACACACATTTTTAGGAAGTCACACTGCACTGGAGAGATTCTGAAGGACTGAAAAATGGCAAATATCATCCCATTATATAAAAAGGGTGACTGCTATCAACTTCCGACAGTGTTCAGAAGCCATTAAGAAGGCTAACAATGTTAGGTTATATACCACGGTGTGTGGAGTAGAAGTCTAATCTTTATAATGCACTGGTGAGGCCTCATCTTGAGTACTGTGTTCAGTTTTGGTCTCCAGGCTACAAAAAGGACATAGCAGCGTTAGAAAAGGTCCAGAGAAGAGCGACTAGGCTGATTCCAGGGCTACAGGGGTTGAATTATGAGGAAAGATTAAAAGAGCTGAGCCTATACAGTTTAAGCAAAAGAAGATTAAGAGGTGACATGATTGAAGTGTTTACAATTATGAAGGGAATTAGTACAGTCGAGACTATAATTTTAAAATGAGTTCATCAAGAACACTGGGACACAGTTGGAAACTTGTTAAGAGTAAATTTCGCAGAAACATTAGGAAGTTTTTCTTTACACAAAGTATGATAAACACTTGGAATAAGCTACGAAGTAGTGTGGTAGACAGTAACGTTAGTGACTTTCAAAACTCGACTTGATGTATTTTTGGAAGAAATACTGTGCAAAAGTTTTAGGCAGGTGTGAAAAAATGCTGTAAACAAAGAATGCTTTCAGAAATATAAATGATTGTTTATTGTTATCAATTTACAAAATGCAAAGCGAGCGAAACAAAAGAAAAATCTAAATCAAATCAATATTTGGTGTTACTACCTTCTGCCTTCAAACCAGCATCAATTTTTATAGGTACACTTGCACAAAGTCAGGGATTTTGTAGGATTATAGTTAGGTGTATAATCAACCAATTATACCAAACAGGTGCTAATGATTATCAATGTCACACACGGGTTGAAACACAGTCATTAACTGAAACAGAAACAGCTGTGTAGGGGGCTTAAAACTGGGTGAGGAACAGCCAAACTCTGCTACCAAGGTGAGGTTGTGGAAGACAGTTTCATGTCATGGCAAGATTGAGTACAGCAACAAGACACAAGGTAGTTATACTGCATCAGCAAGGTCTCTCCCAGACAAAGATTTCAAAGCAGACTGGGGTTTCAAAATGTGCTGTTCAAGCTCTTTTGAAGAAGCACAAAGAAACGGGCAACGTTGAGGATCATAGACGCAGTGGTCGGCCAAGGAAACTTAGTGCAGCAGATGAAAGACACATCAAGCTTATTACCCTTCGAAATTGGAAGATGTCCAGCAGTGCCATCAGCTCAGAACTGGCAGAAACCAGTGGGACCCAGGTACACCCATCTACTGTCTGGAGAAGTCTGGCCAGAAGTGGTCTTCATGGAAGAGTTGCAGTCAAAAAGCCATATCTCCGACGTGGAAACAAGGCCAAGCGACTCAAGTATGCACGAAAACATAGGAACTGGGGTGAAGAAAAATGGCAGCAGGTGCTCTGGACTGATGAGTCAAAATTTGAAATATTTGGCTGTAGCAGAAGGCAGTTTGTTCGTCGAAGGGCTGGAGAGCTGTACAATAATGAGTGTCTGCAGGCAACAGTGAAGCATGGTGGAGGTTCCTTGAACGTTTGGGGCTGTATTTCTGCAAGTGGAGTTGGAGATTTGGTCAGGATTAATGGTGTTCTCAATGCTGAGAAATACAGGCAGATACTTATCCATCATGCAATACCATCAGGGAGGCGTATGATTGGCCCCAAATTTATTCTGCACCAGGACAACGACCGCAAACATACAGCCAAAGTCATTAAGAACTATCTTCAGCGTAAAGAAGAACAAGAAGTCCTGGAAGTGATGGTATGGCCCCCACAGAGAACTTTTGCACAGTACTGTAAGTGGATAGGACTTGTGAGCTTTGTTGGGCTGAATGGCCTGTTCTCGTCTAGAGTGTTCTAATGTTCCTCTTGATCTCCCTCGTCATCCTGCAGACCACCATCCTATGCTGCCTAACCACACTTTCCCCTGCCACCACTTTGCAGTCTTCTGACTCCTTCAAATTGACTCTTCTGTATAGGATATAATCTACCTTTACATCACTCAATGTTCCTCCCTCTTCTTAAAATACGTATTCACCACAGCCATGCCCATCCTTTTCGCAACATCCACTATCATCTGACCGTCTTCATTCCTCTCCTTGACACCATACTAACCCATCACCTCCTTGTCTCCTCTACTCCCTTCACCAACATGTCCATTGAAATCCACTCTAAACACCACTTTCTGTCCCTTGGGTACACTGCGTGGTATAGAGGGTCTGCGGCTTCAAAAAAAAAAAAGAAAAAGAAATAAAGGGCCAGTTTTTACCCTGTTTAGCTGTGTCATTCTCCGTGGGTGCAATTGCATGACCACGGGGAGTTAATGGGGTAGTTGGAGCGAGTCGCACCTGCATGTGTGGGTGCGATCGTTCTCAATTGTTTCATTGGCTTCCTGCGGCGTGTGATTAAGGCACTGTGGCCACGGAGGCACGGGGGTGTGTATATATACAGGTCGACACCAGGAAAAGGGGGATTGATAGATGAAGAAAATGAAATGGGTTAGAAGACGTGAAGAGTAGTCTTAGCAGGAGGATCTGGCCACCTATTAGGAGGAGACAGCACGAGCTGGGGCCCCGCGAAGGAGCATTAGTTTGTGGCGCTGTAGGGGCTAGTTCGCTCCACTGAATGTTCTATAGGAGTGGGGTGAGCAAGGCAAGTGTCCTCCCGAGGGATCTGAGGAGCGACTGCGTGAGTGCAAAGGATGAAGGGAGGAGAGCCGACCTTGGACGGTCTGGCAGTGATGTCCTTATGGAAGCCAAGACGGAAGTCGGCCGAAGGGAGCTCGTTGCTGTTGGGTCTCTACCGGCTGCGGGAGTTATGGGAGAGCCAGGGAAAATGAGAGAAGGTGTGCCAAGATCGGGATGAGAGAGACTGCATTTTTAACCTCTGATTTTAAAGGATTTTATTATTTTTATCCCCACTTTGCACTTGGTTTTTATGGATTATTTATTGGAATTGTGGAGCACTGCACTAACTGTTTTTGTTTGCTGATTTTTAATAAAAGCACCTTTGCCCTGATTGCACTATCCCCTTGCTTCATTTGGGAATTGTCCTCATTTGTCAGCTCATCTCGGTGACATTACTGATGGTGTCGGGTTCAGGGCTCCCAAACGCAAGATGGGAGCTTGGAGCAGAACCCACATCGTTACACACTGTCCATCACTTCATCCAACTCACTCCAGATATCATCTTTCTCATATATCGCACACCTAACTTGTGGGGTATATGCACTAACAACATTCATCATCTCGCCTCCAATTTCCAACTTCGTAATCATTGCCCTATCTGACGCACTTTTTTCACCTCCACCTCCTTCAGAATAATCTCTACCCCATTGCTCCTTCCATCTGCATCATGATGGAACTATTTGAATCCACCTCCGATCCACCTTGCCTTACTCTCCTTCCATTTAGTCTCTTGCACGCACAATACAGTAATCCCTCCTCCATCGCGGGGGTTGTGTTCCAGAGCCACCCGCGAAATAAGAAAATCCACAAAGTAGAAACCATATGTTTATATGGTTATTTTTATTTTGTCATGCTTGGGTCACAGATTTGCGCAGAAACACAGGAGGTTGTAGAGAGACAGGAACGTTATTCAAACACTGCAAACAAACATTTGTCTCTTTTTCAAAAGTTTAAACTGTGCTCCATGACAAGACAGAGATGACAGTTCCGTCTCACAATTAAAAGAATGCAAACTATATCTTCCTCTTCAAAGGAGTGCGCGTCAGGAGCAGATCATGTCAGAGAGATAGAGAAAAGCAAACAAATCAATAGGGCTGTTTGGCTTTTAAGTATGCGAAGCACCGCGGCACAAAGCTGTTGAAGGCGGCAGTTCACACCCCCTCCGTCAGGAGCAGAGAGAGAGATAGAGACAGAGTTTGTTTTTCAATCAAAAATCAATACGTGCCCTTCGAGCTTTTAAGTATGCGAAGCACTGTGCAGCATGTCGCTACAGGAAGCAGCTGCACAGAAGGTAGCAACGTGAAGATAATCTTTCAGCATTTTTAGACAAGCGTCCGTATCGTCTAGGTGTGCAAACAGCTCCCCTGCTCAATCCCCCTACGTCAGGATCAGAGAAAGTGAGCGCAAGAGAGAGAGAACAGTAAGTTGGGTAGCTTCTCAGCCATCTGCCAATAGCGTCCCTTGTATGAAATCAACTGGGCAAACCAACTGAGGAAGCATGTACCAGAAATTAAAAGACCCATTGTCTGCAGAAATCCGCGAACCAGCAAAAAATCCGCGATATATATTTAAATATGCTTACATATAAAATCCGCGATGGAGTGAAACCGCGAAAGGCGAAGCGCGATATAGCGAGGGATTACTGTATATCAACCTTCCTTCTCTCCATCATATCGGCTAACTCTCTCCCCTTACCAGTCATACTGCCTACATTCAAAGTTCCTACCCTCAGTTCCACTCTCTTCTTCTCCTGCTTCGACCAGCAGTAGCTCATTGTTAAGATGGGCTTCGGCCGATCCAGTATGGGTATCTGAAATTGTTTGCATGTTGATCTGGCCAAATTTTTCATTGGATGCCCTTCCTGACGTAACCCTACCCATTTATCTGGGCTTGGGATCGGCATGAAGAAAAACACTGGTTTGTGCATCTCCTGTGGCTGGGTTTTTTGCAGTCCTCACTGTTCCTCCCAATATGTCCTTCATACCTTGCTAAAAAAAAAACAAAAAAAACATTTAGCTTGTAAATCTCACTAACTAGCATGCTTCCTCCTATAATTACACACAGGGCTGACCATAACCATTTTGTGGAGAACTGCACGCATACTTAAGTGATTTTTAGCTGCAGGTGGAAGTTCCCATCCCATTTTACTTATGGTGCCAAGCAGAGTTGTGTTGCAGTGCAGCAGTCTATTAGTCAGCGAAAGCACTGTGAAGAAGCTGTCTGTTGTTACAGTTCTTCCTTTGTCCAGAAATGGCTCCAAAAGCTTTATGACCACAGTCTCGGAATGTCTTTCTCCCGCAGGACAACTGGGATCTATTCCTAAATGGGGAGTAGGATTGCACATGCATGTGTGAATCTGTCATTTTGCACATGTTCTGCATGGGTGTCTTTGTTGTCAAAGCGCAAATAACAATATATCATTTACTCTATACAACTCCAGGCACCTCACACCAGATAAAGAGACTTGAGCTAGGAGAACTTAAGCTGCGTCGGTCGGGGCTGGGATAGCAGGCTGCTTGCTTGTGCTGATCGACACATTTGCAAAACAAAGATGCCGATGGAAAGGTGTAAAGGAATTTAAGGTGGCCCAGGATTACGACTTTTTCGTAGGCTACAGGGATTCCAATGTTAATAAATCAGTAATTTTATGGCTATTGCTTGAAATGGAGTGCCATTAAATTCTAGAAGCTATATTGTGAAAATTTTGCATGGCAGTCATATTAATCTGGAAGCTATTTTTAAAATATGTGATATCTAAGGTTCAATAATCACCTTGATTGTTATTGTTCCCTACCTTAAGCATCAGCTTATAGCATTTTTAACATTAAACCACTATCAGGACTTTCCTTTTGATGCCGATATGAAATTGGGTAGAGTTTCAAAACAGTATTCATGGTAGGAGTGTAATTGAAACATATAATATTTAATCTTAAGAAATACTTTGCTTTATTTGATCAGACATATTAATGGCACATTAAAATTATCTGTTTGCTTCAGGACATAAATTAAATAAAATTAAATTTTTTTTTCCATCCATCCTCTCCGCTTATCCGAGGTTGGGTCACGGGGGCAGCAGCTTGAGGCAGAGATGCCCAGATTTCCCTCTCCCCGGCCACCACTTCTAGCTCTTCCGGGGGAATCCCAAGGCGTTCCCAGGCCAGCCGGGAGACACAGTCCCTCCAGCGTGTCCTGGGTCTTCCCCAGGGCCTCCTCCCAGTTGGACGTGCCCGGAACACCTCACCAGGGAGGTGTCCAGGAGGCATCCTGATCAGATGCCCGAGCCACCTCATCTGACTCCTCTCGATGCGGAGGAGCAGCGGCTCTACTCTGAGCCCCTCCCGGATGATTGAGCTTCTCACCCTATCTTTAAGGGAGAGCCCAGACACCCTGCGGAGAAAACTCATTTTAGCCGCTTGTATTCGCGATTTCGTTCTTTCGGTCACTACCCATAGCTCATGACCATAGGTGAGGGTAGGAACATAGATCGACTGGTAAATTGAGAGCTTTGCCTTATGGCTCAGCTCCTTTTTCACCACGACAGACCGATGCAGAGCCCGCATCACTGCGGATGCCGCACTGATCCGCCTGTCGATCTCACGCTCCATTCTTCCCTCACTCGTGAACAAGACCCCGAGATACTTGAACTCCTCCACTTGGGGCAGGATCTCACTCCCAACCCTGAGAGGGCACTCCACCCTTTTCCGGCTGAGGACCATGGTCTCGGATATGGAGGTGCTGATTCCCATCCCAGCTGCCTCACACTCGGCTGCAAACCGATCCAGAGAGAGCTGAAGATCACGGCCTGATGAAACAAACAGGACAACATCATCAGCAAAAAGCAGTGACCCAATCCTGAGTCCACCAAGCCAGATCCCCTCCACACCCTGGCTGCGCCTAGAAATTCTGTCCATAAAAGTTATGAACAGAATCGGTGACAAAGGGCAGCCCTGGCAGAGTCCAACTCTCACTGGAAACGGGTTCGACTTACTGCCGGCAATGCGGACCAAGCTCTGACACAGATCGTACAGGGACTGAACAGCTCTTATCAGGGGGTCTGGTACCCCATACTCTCGGAGCACCCCCCACAGGATTCCCCGAGGGACACGGTCGAACGCCTTTTCCAAGTCCACAAAACACATGTAGACTGGTTGGGCGAACTCCCATGCACCCTCCAGGACCCTGCTAAGGGTGTAGAGCTGGTCCACTGTTCCGCGACCAGGACGAAAACCACACTGTTCCTCCTGAATCCGAGGTTCGACTATCCGACGGACCCTCCTCTCCAGAACCCCCGAATAGACTTTTCCAGGGAGGCTGAGGAGTGTGATCCCTCTGTAGTTGGAATACACCCTCCGGTCCCCCTTCTTAAAGAGGGGGACCACCACCCCATTCTGCCAATCCAGAGGCACTGTCCCTGATGTCCATGCGATGTTGCAGAGACGTGTCAACCAAGACAGCCCTACAACATCCAAATTTTTTTTTGTCTCATATAAATTATACATAGTCTCTCTGAACTGGACTTTATACAGCAATAGTGTTTACTTGACTGCAGCACAGAAAAGAGGCTATTTTTGGGATTAACTTGGCAACTTGCTGTGCATATGCATGCTATGGGTATTTATGTAGGATGAGCCTTCCTTTGGTAAATTATACATAAATGCCAATTCAAAGTATCTCTCAGTGGAAGATTTTGGAAATTATTTTTATTTTATTTTTTTAATGAAATTTCACCAAGTCTTGTAATCACTTTAATCTTTTGTATCCTGTAGCATGTGAACGTAGTATTTGCATGCACTGGTCTTATTAATTTTTGTAATCTGAAATGAATATAACATGAAATAAACATGTAAACTGATAATTATTGTAAAATTAACAAGTGTTATTTCTCTTCCACCCAAACCCCTATATCCTGCTCTCTCAATAATTACACAAGACTGCAGGCCCAATTGTAAGGTAAGGAATTAAGATTTCTTGTTAACTTTTACATCGGTTAACTCACTTTCACTTTAATTGTACCTTTTTTGGATTAAGCCATTGAAAGAGAAATATGTTCTCAGCTATGTATTTTTTCATTCCAGTTTGTTCCAGGGGACAGAAATGCGGCTTGTGTGAAAGTGATCAGGGATATTAATCCTGGAGATGAGATAACCTGTTACTATGGTGACAGCTTTTTCGGGGAGAACAATGAACAATGTGAATGCTGCACCTGTGAGAGGTCAGACAGATTTCTTTGTTGTGTGTTTTGAGATATTAGGTACATCTATCAAACTTTGTAGCACCAAGAGTTTTTTTTTTCCCCCAATTACAATATCAAAAACCTACATAGAAATCACATCTCCACTAGAACAGGGGTTTTTCAACCTTTCTTCTTACTTACCACCACCAGGAATTCAAATATTTTGAAGTATCCCCATTTTTGTTAAGTCTTAAATTTTTAAGTACTGAAACTCTTAAGTAAAAAAAAAAAAAAAAAAAAAATTCCTTTATCTGTCCCACTCTCTGAAATGTCCATACTTTTAATTTACAAATAGACTATTCAAAGTTTGAATTTCATGTGTCACAGGTGGTTGGTTCTCCCAAGGGTAGCAACAAGGGATGGGAGATTTTAGTATAGGGTTTATAAACAATATGACCAGCTAAATGGTCACACAATCACACTCTCAAAGCAAGCACGAATAAGGTACAGTATTTCTATTTTTGAATCAATTGCATGAATTGATTAAAGTGTTAATAATGAAAGCTTTTTATCTTGAATAAGGCAGCAGTATTTTATATTTCTTGATCTATAAATGCAACCGGACAGGTTCTGTCTTTCTCTTTGTCTATATTTTTGTCTCTCAAACTCTGTCTTTTCTTGTATAGTATATCCTTTTTTTGTTGCGTTCCCTCATAACACCACTGCTCTAGATAACTAAAAATGTTTTTAAAATATTAAATTTAGGTATTTTAAAAATGTATCTGTTACTCATATTCTTATATAATAAGACATTAGCAAAGGCTTCTTTTCATGTTAATTACACTTACCAAGCATCAGTAAAGATGTCATTCATCTTTGTGCAGTGTGATGTATTTAGAAACTGATATACTGGTAAAATGTCTTGTGAGTATGATGGATTCACAGGTCTTACACTGAAGTATGCAATATCAAGAGAAATTTGTCTCCCTTAAGCCTTCTGTGACCCTTCCAAAGTGAAGTTATTTTAATAGGTCAGATTGCAGAAATTAATAATCACTTCTCTTATGCTATGTTGTTAAAAACAAAAAGTCATTTATTAAGAACTTGTTACACAACAGTATGTGAGCAATAGATTCATTTCTGAAGTCCCTAAAGTGTTCCCAAATGTAAGGGTTTATGTTTAACGTCATTTTAGTATTTCACTAGAAAAAAATATTTTGCTTTACATTTACTTAAAGTCCTATTAAGTGGACCACCTTAGAAAATGTGTACTTAATGTATGTTGATTATTTCAGTTATTTAGTATTTCTTTTCTGGTGATAAGGAGTCAAAGCCTGAAGAAAAATGTGCTGTAGTTGATTATGTACATGAAAAAAATAAGAAAAGGCATTATAAATCCTATGGGTCATCATGGAATAAACAGCATATTTTATTTTTTACATTGGTTCAGACATTTAATTAATTACAATAGATTTTGCATGATGACACTTACATTCCTGCACAATAAAATATAGATTAGTTTCACTATTTTATCACATTTTCTTAAAATACTTAGGTTGTCAAGTCAAGTGATCAGTTTGTTTGTGCAGTATCACTGAAACAAATGAACTGATTTAAATTATTCTTTTTTGCAGTAGTAGAGGAAATAGTTTATCCTTTTGTATGCACTTATTAGGTTTAAGGAATGATTTAATTATCTCTGCAGTTGGTGTCTTACTGTAGAAACTGAAGTTGTGCTTTCATTGGATCAAAAACAACATTCATTTATATAGCACATCCATCCATCCATCCATTTTCCAACCCGCTGAATCCGAACACAGGGTCACGGGGGTCTGCTGGAGCCAATCCCAGCCAACACAGGGCACAAGGCAGGAAACAATCCCGGGCAGGGTGCCAACCCACCGCAGGACTTTATATAGCACATTTTCATACAAATAATGTAGCTCAAAGTGCTTTCTTTACAAGATAACAAGAACGTTGCATGAAACAAGATTAGGTGATAATATTAAAGAATAAGCAACAAAGATAAAGGTAAGGTCAGATGGCTGGGAGGACAGAAAAAATAAAAAAAACTCCCTGAAGAATATAATTCTGTGCACAGATAGTCTATCAGGAATATAGCTAAAACACAGTGACAAGAAATCCATATTAAAGTAATGGGTTTTAGCAGTTTTTTTTTTCAGATTTTGGGTGCATAACAGCAAAAGGCTGGCTCACCACCTGTTTTGTCTTGGTAGAATAATATATCGCTCTACTTTCCCCTATTGTATTATTAAGAAGTAGCCTTTGTCAGAATGCCTAATCTCACAGACTTACCACTGTTTATAAAGTGTTATAGTATATAACTTTTCCCCACCTTTCTTTCAATATCTATTGGCAATTAGGTGTAGTAAAAAGACAAGCAGGAGTTAAGTTACACATAAAATAATGTATTATTGATAATATTCATAAATAATAATATGCAAAGTACATTTGAATATTGGCAACCATACAACCTGATTAAATGGTGAGGTGTTGTTTCAGGTGGCACACAGACTTGTAGTTATTTAAAATGTCTCTAGTTAAGGCATCATTAGTGCTCAGCTTTGTTCAGAACAGATCGCATGCCTGTTCAATATGGCTGCCAAGCTGTGCTCTTCATTGTGTTGTTCTTGTCAGTTCATGATGTGAGATGCTTCTTCATTGTATGTTAGAGAGATGCTTCTTCTTCATCAGAGGTTAGTAAGAGAGAGAGAGAGTGAGCTAAAGCAAGCAAATTTATGGGTTTTCTGTCCAACCCCTACAGCCAATAGGGCACCATGGTACTTAAAAGCTTTTGATACAAGCCAATTCCAAGCAGCCATGCTTCAGACCAATGGGGCAAAGAAAATCTTAACACCTGCCATCCCCCAAAACCATATGTTAAGGTCCACCTTGGCTTTCTTGCGGGGGTTGAATGACTTTAGCAGAGAAGCACTCGCCAAACTGGTTTAAGGCACATTTCTCCCCAAAATCTCTGTCGTAAAATTGAAAGAGACCCATTCCTAAAGTGGGGGTAAACATGAATGCTTCTCACTAATGTAACACTAAATTACATTGCTTTGCCTATATTAAAAATAAAGACATACAAAATATTTATCAAGTTATATGCAAACTCTTACATCACAACACCACCCTTTTAAGTTTAGCTCTTGGAATTATTAACAGACCTCTAAGGTCTAAGATTATTTAAGGTTTTGTAAACAATTAATAGTATAGTATTTTAAACTCGGTTCTGAATGTCACAACACTAAAACTGGTGAGATGTGCTCAAATGTTCTTTTTCTAGTTAAGATTCTGGCTGCTGCATTCTGCAATAATTGCAACTAAAAGATGTCTTTCATGGGTAGTCCTGTTAGGAGTGCAGTACAGTAATCTAGTTGACTAAAATCAAAAGCGATAACTAATTTTTCCAGCATTTAACATTTGCTATATTTCTTAAGTGAAAAAATGCAGAACTAGTAATCTGGTTAATATGCAATTTAAAGTTAGTCAGTGATTACCCCTAAATTCTTGACTTTTAATTCTAATGGATCAAATTTATTTCTAATACCCTTGCTGTATCCATTTTTGACAACCACTAAAACTTCTGTTTTTTCCTTATTTATTTTGTGAAAGTTACTTCGCATCCAATTGGAAATACTGCTGAGACATTGGATCAGATAGCCAACATCAGTGTCATCAAGCGCTATTGATAATACAGCTACAGTATGTGACATCTGCATAGCTGTGGTAACTCACCTTGTGCTTTGAGATAATCTGACCTAATGGACGCATGTAGATTGAAAAAAGCAGTGGACCCAGAATAGATCCTTGTGGTACACCATACACACAAAATTTTCTGCAACTTAAGGAAGACTGAAACCAATTTAAGACACTGGCAGAGAGTCCCCTCCGTTGTCTAAGGTGATTTAAGAGTGTGGTCTATGGTGTCAAAAGCTGCACTCTGAGAACCAGAACAGATATACTTTCTCTGTCTGCATTAACCTGAACATCATTTACCACTTTAATCAGTGTAGTTTCTGTATTGTGATTTGTACTAAAACCTGACTGAAACTTGTGAAGAATAGAATGTTGACTCAAGTAATCATTTGGTGTAAGAAAGCAGGTTAAAAATTGCTCTAAAGTTGTCAAAAACAAAGAGTCAATATTATTTTTCTTGAGCAACAAGAACAAGTTTAACAACTGTAGCCTTAAGAAATTCAAGGAAGACCCCCTCTATCTCATGAGTTGACTATGTCAAGTACGCTATCAATTAGCACAGGGCAGTCCATTAGCCAGCGAAAGCTCTGTGAAGAAGCTGTCTGTTGCTACGGTCCTGCCTTTGTCCAGTCTGATGATGGTCATGGGACATCGTATATTTGATTACCGGTACAACAGATAGTTCTGTGCAGGCATCAGCTACAGCTCTGCTCTTGTGAAAAGAATGGAGATAAGGCCATCAACTCGGAAAGGGAGAGGCAAGTTTGTTGCACCACATGAACTTCACTGGGAGAATTAAACTGAATATTAATAAAAACAAGCGCTAACTTTTACAAGTAGCCAAAATTTGCACTGGGTGTTACAGACTGAAATCAAATGTGTTTTTATTGTAGAAATAGTAAAAATAATAGCTGCTCACTACTCAAAACGCTGAACGCCCGGTCTCGAACCTGGGACCTTCGGGTTATAAGGCAGCAATTCTTACCTCTTCAACCATTCAAGAATATGTGTAAACTCCCTGTCGATTGACATTTGAGCTTGAGTTTTTAACTCATTGACAGTCCCATGTAAATCGAATGCCTTTTTTTTTTTTTTCTTTTGTTATATTCTTGAATAAAAGCACACGTGTTTATTTGATATTTGGACTAAAGTCTTCACACATTATGCACTTCATGTCAGTATTAGTATAACATGGAAAAAGTTTCTGCTTTAGGTATGTGTTCAGCATTTCTCGCATTTCCTTTCATCCTACACATACCCAGATCTTTGTCGACACGGAACACACATGAATTGCATGTATTCCAAATAACAATATACTGTATTATTTACCCTATACAACTCCAGATCTTACATGCAGGTAAGAAACCATGGCTTGAGCTGGGAGAACTTTTTGCCTAAGCTGAGCTCCATCAAGGTGGGGGATTGACGCATTTACAAAACAAAAGACGCTGATGAAGAGGTGCAAAGGGATTTAAGATGGGCTGGGAGTATGGTTTCAAACCAAGAAAGATCACCACAAACGCAATGTTTGCTCTGAGGGTGTTGATGGAGAAGTTTTGAAAAGGTCAGAAGGAGTTGCATTGAGTTTTTGTGGACCTGGAGAAAACATATGACAGGGTGCTTCGAGAGGAGTTGTGGTATTTTATGAGGAAGTCTGGTGTGTAAGAAGTATGCAAGAGTGTACAGGATATGTATGAGAGAAGTGTGACAGTGGATGAAGACTGCGGTATGAGTGACAGATGCATTCAACATGGTGGTGGGATTATATCAGGGATCAGCTCTGAACCCTTTATTTGCAATGTTGATGGACAGGTTGACAGACGAGATTAGACAGGAGTCCCCGTGGTCTATGATGTTTTCTGATGACCTTGTGTTCTGTAGCGAGATTAAGGAGCAGGTTGAGGAGACCCTGGAGAGGTGGAGATATGCTCTAGAGAGGAGAGGAATGAAGGTCAGTAGGAACAAGACGGCATACATGTGTGTAAATGAGTGGGAGGTTAGTGGATTGGTGAGGATGCAAGGAGTAGAGTTGGCAAAGGTGGATGAGTTTAAATACTTGGGATCAACAGTACAGAGTAACGGGGATTGTGGAAGAGAGGTGAAAAAGAGTGATGGCAGAGTGGACTGGGTGGAGAAGAGTGGCAGGAGTGATTTGTGACAGACTTATATCAGCAAGAGTGAAAGGGAATGTCTACAGGACAGTAGTAAGACCAGCTATGTTATATGGGTTGGAGACGGTGTCACTGACCAGAAAGCAGGAGACAGAGCTGGAGGTGGCAGAGTTAAAGATGCTAAGATTTGCATTGGGTGTGATGAGGATGGACAGGATTAGAAATGAGTATATTAGAGGGTAAGCTCAGGTTGGGAGACAAAGTGAGAGAGGTGAGATTGTGTTGGTTTGGACATGTGCAGATGAGAAATGCTGGGTATATCGGGAAAGGATGTTAAGGATAATGCTGTCAGGCATGTGGAAAAGAGGAAGGCCTAAGAGAAGGTTTATGGATGTATTGAGAGAGGATATGCAGGTGATGGGTGTAACGGAGCAAGATGCAGAGGTCAGGAAGATATGGAAAAAGATGATCTGCTGTGGCAACCCCTAATGGGAGCAGCCGAAAGAAGGAAATTTGTATTAATGCTGTTTGTGTAGATTTTTTATTTAATCTATAATCTGCTGTTATAGTGCACATCTATAGGTGAAATGCTAATTAAATTATTTGCATTCATACCGCTTTGTCCGAGATTTTTAGACTATGGTTAGGTAATATGTACTAATACAGTACACATCTGAAGGTCAACTCACAACAGAATTAAGACATCCTAGTAAGGCATTATAGAAAACATTAGGACTAATAGTCAGGAAAGACAGGTTACTTTCAAGGTGTTTTCCATCTCACCTGAAGAAACGTGGTCTCTTCTGGAAAAGATCCCAATTGTCTACAAAGCCGATGTTTAGTCTCTTGCAGTTTAGTCTCAACCAGTTTTTCATGGCCAGCAGACAACTATAGGATTCATCCGAACTTCTAGCCAGAGGCAGGGGACACGAAATGATGATCCTTACAGCTGGGATACTCTCCTTCGTGGCTTGAATTAGTGCTGCGAAGTCCACCTTTAGAACCTTCAACTTTCAATATTGAATGTCATTTATGGCTGCATGATGGTCCAAGCTGCCCTGGCCTTGTACTTCCCGAAGACTGTTGGTGCTTTTCTTGTAATATCTCATACACTTGCACTGGGAAAACAAGAAATAAAAGATTTCTGTTTTGGGCAATAAATATTGAGTTTTGCCTACATTTGAATCCCCAATAACAAAGACATCACAAAAGACTGTTGGCTTGTGGCAGTGAGGGTTGAAACAGTTCTAGATGGCGATGCTTGCCTGAGCCGAAGGAGGTAATCTAGCCTTGAGCCCCCACTTCTATTGCTGAAACAGCCAGATTACTTTATCATCATCGTTTCGAGTAGACACGGTGTTAAAACTCACTTGGTCCAACGAGTGAATGGCATGGCACAGGTTTCATGTTGTCGAATCAAGACAAGTTGTGATGATCTCAGCAGCGGAGCAGGTCTCTTTTAGTAGGCGAGCCTTCAGTTCCCTGAGGTGCGTCTGTCTGGCTAGAAGTTACTGAATCTGAATTTCAAGGGCCCAGAGTTCTTTGACAATGTGCTGCATCTCGCATTCGACCATTTTCCACTTCTACTTCCACTTCGTGTCCTAGGAGAGATTGAGGTTAGATGTACTGTATGGTGTTAGAGAATTTTTCTTTTTGTTAACTATTTCTAGCCTATGGATGAAGTTAGTCAGGCAGCCAGTCATTTTCAATTACACTTAGTTCTGAACATGGTCACCGAGGTCTGCTAGAGCCTATCCCAGCTAGCTTTGGGCACAAGGCAGGAACAAATGCTGGACGGGGCACCAGTCCATTGCAGGGTGAACACACACATACACACACACATTAATCACACACTGGGGCCAATTCAAGATTACCAATTCATGTCTTTAATTAGCATGTCTTTGGACTGTGTGTGGGTTTCCTCCAGCTGCTCTGGTTTCCACTCAGACACAGGGAGAACATGCAATCTCCACACAGGGAGGACCCGGGACACGAACCCTAGTCGTCTTACTGCAAGGCAGCAGCACTACCACTGCACCACAGTTCTACCTCAAAGGGAAAAGTGTAAGTAGTTAAAATGATATCTTTATTAAACTGGGTACTGTACTGTATTGTGAAGCTGCTTGTGGCCTGCTGACAGAGTTTGGTCAAGGTTCACCCCGAGGTTGTGAGAGACTTGCTAGGCCCACGCATCTTTACATGCCTCTGTATATACAGTATGCGACTGGTCTGGGAGTGCCGCGATTAATTAATGTAATCGACTAATCAGCTAAAAATAAAATTTTATTGTATTTTCTTAATGGACTAATTGTTCCTTCCGAACCCCGCCACGCACACCCCCATGTTGTGCGCCAGCATGTTTTGCTCTGTAATGTTTGTGGAAACTGATCATGGCAGCAGCTGCATCAGATTGAGTGGAAGAAGGTTCCTCCAAATATCGAGCAAAGTCCAAATCCTCCTCTGTGTGGGAGTATTTCACCCGAAAATAGTTGATTGTTTATTAAGAACTAGATGGTGTTCCACAGTTCAATGCAAGAATACCTAATAAGGAATATTGCTGGAAGTATAGCACAGGACAAGACAACAATACTGTAAGTAACCTACTTACACTTGCTTAGCCGTTCAACAATAGTTCTTTTAGTGTTGTGAGGCTGGTTAACTTGAGAAATCCATACTACTGTAGCAGTGATTAGCTTTGGGAGGATAGTTACAGCCATGGTATTTCTATGGATAACAGATAAATGGTCTATTAAATGCATTTGCCACCATTATCACTTGCAAGTACAATAATGCACTAGCTAGGTGTATTTTGGGCAGAGTTACATTCTTCACTCTTTTCTAGATATTTATTCAAAGGACTGCAATTTGTAACTCTCTAACTGTTGTCTAATGGATTCTGAAAGAAAACCACGCATTGGCAGTCAAAATTGAGTATCAATAACATCCTTTGCAAACAAGGACAGTGTTAAGTATTTTTTGGTATTCTCTTCAGTTATGGCTCAGGCTGACTCATGAAGATGTATTATTATTAATATTTTTTTTTTTAATCTAGCACAGTTGACGTAGTTGCTGAAAAGCTGTTTGGAGAAGAAACACAATTGTTATTGTAGTTTAGATTGCTAAATGCGCAGACTGTACAGTTCAGCAAAATCACATTTTTAAGTTTCTAAAGGTATGAAAGTAAGCACATCTGAAATGAATTATTTCTAGGCCCTTTCCACATTTTCTCTCGTGTGTTGATGCAAACAGGCTAATGACTAATAAAGAGCAGTGTGTGAGTTATGCTGAATTCCACTTATGAAGTATTCTGCAGCTTTAAGGTGGTCTTCCATGTCTTCGCTTCCCTTCCTATGTCTGAGACATAGTATTTTTTGGCATAAGAACTGTTCTGAGTGAATTCATAAATCTCTTGCATAGGATCTTTGAAAGATTTTTAATGCACATGTTTAACTTACAAGGAAACCTACTGATTAAGATATGTAGTAGGTTGCTTTTGTAAAAGAGAAAAATAGCTGACAAACACCCAAAATTAAAAAAAAAAAATACTAAATATTTTATATTTCATATGTGACAAATTGTCAAAAAGAAAAATCAGATGTCCAGAACAGCTCTGCAAAGAAACAACAAAAACACTTTGCTCAGAAACAATTGGCCAAAGTAATAGCGATATGTTTAAATGTGATTATGGCAATAACAAGCATTGGGAATAATTTTTAAAAAATCAAATTGTGCAGTCATTCCATATTCAGAACACTGCACAATGCAAATGAGTCTTAGGGTGGATTTATATACCCAAATATTTGTGATCATTTATTTAAATTCAAGCTAGAAAAGGAAATACATTTTTGAGACATTATGTATGGTTCTTAATACAGGCAAAATTCTGTTATAACAAACTTCCAGGGACCTAAAAAATATTTCTTTGTAATGAAAATTTTGTTGTAATGAGATTCTGTATTTGTAGCTATAGTGCTTTCTTTAACTTTCGTCCAGGCGTCTGCAATCATTTCAGTAGCTTCTTTCGCATTAATTTTAATATTTTACTGTCTACAATTTATGCTGACAAGAATTTTTCTCAGCATTTCCTTGCGATAATACACTTTCAGGGTGCGAATGATGCCCAAATCCAATGGCTGAAGCAGTGCTGTGCAATTGGGTGGGAGGAATTTAACGAACATTATCTAAATGCGGAAGCATATTGTGGGCAGTACAGTTATCAATCAGAAGCCGTTTCATCCTTTTCTTCTTCATATTGTGAGGTTTCTGAACTATTTTGGGCAACAGCAGACTCCCAGTGGTGCAGTGAGGCGCCACAGAAGCAAATCCTAAAAGATCAGGGTCATGCTGTGCCTGTCTTACACCCCAAAACACGAGGCTGAGTCTTAGTACTTTAGCAAAACCACCTTTATTCAGCTTGAAACAGGAACAGCATGGTTATTTATTGTACCGGGATCTGCCACTCTCCTATAAACAGACACAGCAGTCAGGCAGGGTCGTGGCCAGGTTAATGGCCAAGTAATCCTGTTCTCTGCATTTATAATGTTCCTGGCAACATATAAATGATCTTCAACAGACGCGGTGATCGCAATTTGGGACGCTCTTCAGTGTGTTGTCCAGTTGTGGGAGGTCCCAAGAGACTTTAGAAACCTCACATTTTCTTAAATTAGTGCCGCATTAATAGGAATATTTCTTGAACGAGCATCACTGAACCACATAAAAACAAATTTTTCGACGTCATCAAATACAGCAGTTCGCATACATTTACAACCCGAGATTTTTCTTCTTCTTTGTTGCTCGGTCTTTCAAGAAAGTTGACAGTGTCGATGGCAAAATTCCGAATTCACTGGCAACGTCTTTTTTCTTTTTGCTGCAATCGAGAGCTGCCAAAATGTAAAGTTTTTTTCTCTAACATGAACTGTTATCGTTTATTCGTGTTTGCCGTTTCTATAGGAGGGTGACAATGAGTTAAATTCCAATGGATGTTTTTCAAATGTTGACGAGCAATAAGCAAAAGGTATCACTGAAAACCACCAAAAACAAAAACAGCAAAAAAAAAAAAAAAAACATTGCGAGTAAAGTTCGAAGAAATACATTTTTTTTTTTTTTTTTTTTTTACAATGTTTCTGTTTGGGGATTGTTATGCACAAATGAGCTACGACCACAGAAAGAACTGCTCTATGGATGATTCATTCAGGCATTTCAAGGTCTTTTGGTCACTTTGTTGTAATAAAAGTATCTGCTGAATATACTTCATAGTAACGAGATTTCTATTGACTCGTGTCATATGGGGAAACTGTGGGGACCATAAAAATACTTTGTTGTAATGAAAATTTCGTTGTAAAGATATTTGTTGTAACAGAATTTTATCTGTATACATTTCACAAATGTATCTTCCCTCTCTTAGTAAAAAAACTGTGCTCCTTGGATGGCTTCCTCCTAAGAAACAATTCTTCCACACCACTGGCTGAAGCAGCTCTGACAGACCGTGTGCTAAACATGCTAATTAAAGACATGAGACCTCTGGCAGTGGTGGATGATGTTGGATTCTGGGCTATTGTTAAAACTTTCCAACCTGGTTGTGTTCTCCCCAAATGCACCTGCTTAATTAGCATGATCAAAAAGACATATGAATACACATTCCAGCAAGTCAAACTTGCCCTTACTTATTCCAGCAGCAGTGTTAGTCTAACGATGGATGCATAGACAAGTATCACTACAGTGGCATATCTGGGCATTACCTGCCGTTTCATTAAGGGCAACTGGGACTTTTGCTGCTACAGTTTGATGACTATGCCTCTTGAAGAACTACATACTGCTGAACATCGCTGACTGGATTGAAAGCGCAGCTAAAATTTTCTACAAACAAAATTATGGCTGTGGTTCACAATAATGCTGATAATGTGGTGTACTTAGCATTTTGGAAGGGAGGCATTGGATGTCTTCAATACGCTGTGATGACCACACTTAACAAGTTGTAGTGAATTAAGCCTTGAAGAATCCTCAGGTCACAAAAACAGTTGGAGCTGCTAGATGCTTGGTTGAGCATGTCAAGAAGTGTGAACTCTCCAGCTACAAGCTCAAGACCAAGCAAAAGCCACTGGGCACCCCTGGACAAAAATTATTTGTTATAGATGGAACAGCTAATGTTACCTGATCATTCACTTGTTGTAGCATAGAAAACTATTTCAAGATGTTAGTGTTAGATGGAACAGCACATATTACATGATCATTCACTTGTAGCAGCAGTGGCCAGCTACAGCAACTCTTTCAGACCCAGAAGTGACACAGAAAGGAAAGCATTTCCTACATATTAAAGGTGAACTGTGGAGCCTGCTTGAGGAACTAGAACAAACTCTTAAACCATCGGAGTGTGCCACTGTATATTTGAGTGTTGAATCATATGTGACAATCTCTGCTGTACCTGCACTCATCAAAGGACTCCTCAATTCCTCACAGAATTGAACCTTTGACACCACTCCTGTGTATGCATTCCTAATGCGGGTTTCATAAGAAATTATCAAAAGATGGGAGCTGGTGATGAGCTATAGAGGAGATACAGCAAACGTAATTGCTGCTGCCATTGACCCCAGAGTTCATAAGCTCATATTCTGTCTCCATAAGATTAAAATTGCAGTTGAAAGTGCAAGCTCTTGCACTGGAAGCTAAGAAGGGAATGAAGGAGGAGGAAAAGCAGCAACAGTCCACCAATGAGATTAAAAACCTCAGCTCATGCTAAGGAGGAGAAGAGGCAAGTGTCTTTACTAGACTCACTACTAAGGTTTGACTCAGAACCACATGACAGTGCAGAAGATGCACAAGAAAGCATACACAGCCAAATGGTGAGAAAGGAGATTCTAAGCTATTTTGGAGAGCATCCTCTTCCCAAAAGTGAAAACCCATTGCAGTGGTGGAAAGATGGTTTCCCACCTTGCCTATTCTGGCAAAATCATATTTGTGTGTACCTGCAACATCTACTGCTTCTGAATGCCTGCTTTCGACCACTGGAAATATAGCCACAAAGAAAAGAACCAGTCTTAGCCCTGAGCATGTGGATATGTTAAAGTTCCTCCATTGTAACACTGAGCTCTAAAGTGACCTAAAAGCCTAATTTGTTGATCTTGTTTCAAGTTGGACTGCTGACATGAAGTTATGTTAAGTCCATTATTCATCAAAAATACTTTGACTTAAATATTTTATTGTTAACAAGAGGACAAATAAGAAAGCATTGTTACTTTAGTTTTGTTTTTTTCATTCTAATGCTTTCAAATTCCATATATGAAATTATTCAATAAATATTCAGACAGTATTTATATGTCTACTTGAATTATTTGGACAAAATTAGTATCGATTTAACCAATAAAATAGTCGACCAATTAATCAGTTACAAAATCGTTTGTGGCAGCCCTAGACTGGTCATACTGGCATTTCTTTGTCACCATGATGGAAGAGAGCGGTGTTGCGGAATTGAAAAAACGACAGAAAAAAGGGCCAGAATAAACTTTTAGAAAGTTGTCAGAGAGGAGGCAAAACTTGCATTCATAAGACTAAGTAATATTTATAGTGTTTTTCCTGCTAGTATAAAGCACATCATGTGGTGCACGTCAATTCAGCTAGGGCAGGGGCCCGCACGAGAATGTCAAACTGTACAGCCGACACTAGAGGTCAGCGTCTTTTCTTCTGCCTGTATATGGTAAAAAAGAAAGAGTGCTGTACAGTAATCCCTCCTCCATCGCGGAGGTTGCGTTCCAGAGCCACCCGCGAAATAAGAAAATCCGCGAAGTAGAAACCATATGTTTATATGGTTATTTTTATATTGTCATGCTTGGGTCACAGATTTGCGCAGAAACACAGGAGGTTGTAGAGAGACAGGAACGTTATTCAAACACTGCAAACAAACATTTGTCTCTTTTTTCAAAAGTTTAAACTGTGCTCCATGACAAGACAGAGATGACAGTTCCGTCTCACAATTAAAAGAATGCAAACATATCTTCCTCTTCAAAGGAGTGCGTGTCAGGAGCACAGAATGTCACATAGATAGAGAAAACAATCTCTAGCAAACAAATCAATAGGGCTGTTTGGCTTTTAAGTATGCGAAGCACCGCGGCACAAAGCTGTTGAAGGCGGCAGCTCACACCCCCTCCGTCAGGAGCAGGGAGAGAGAGAGAGAGAGACAGAGTTTGTTTTTCAGTCAAAAATCAATACGTGCCCTTCGAGCTTTTAAGTATGCGAAGCACCGTGCAGCATGTCGTTTCAGGAAGCAGCTGCACAAAAGATAGCAACGTGAAGATAATCTTTCAGCATTTTTAGACGAGCGTCTGTATCGTCTAGGTGTGCGAACAGCCCCCCTGCTCAATCCCCATACGTCAGGATCAGAGAAAGTCAGCGCAAGAGAGAGAGAAGAGTAAGCAATCTAGCTTCTCAGCCATCTGCCAATAGCGTCCCTTGTATGAAATCAACTGGGCAAACCAACTGAGGAAGCATGTACCAGAAATTAAAAGACCCATTGTCCGCAGAAATCCGCGAACCAGCAAAAAATCCGCGATATATATTTAAATATGCTTACATATTAAATCCGCGATGGAGTGAAGCCGCGAAAGGCGAAGCGCGATATAGCGAGGGATTACTGTACTGAAAAACCTCTGATTTAAAAATTAGTGAACGTCTTGAGAGGTGATGAGCTGTTTCTTGGTCTATGTTACTTTTGGAGTTGCCTTCCTAGACTATAAATATTATTGTTGGAGGAAGAATACAGTTTGTTTTTTCTTCTTTCACTGCATAGATTAAACTGCAGTTGGTTATATGTAATTTGTTACTTTTTACTTCATTTATGCAGTTTTTTTGATCAGTGTCATTGCTGTTGGGTTGTTTTTGATTTGATTGCATGACACTGTATAGGAGTAACGACACATAGGGCATCACAGATGGTGATATTTTGTTTTTTGTATGTACGTTGATGAGTACACAGTAAACAACGATGATTGGGTAACGTTTTAAAGATAAACTTTTTTGCTTAGATTTCATTGAATTTGTGACTATTTTAGGGCCAGTCAGTTTGTTTTAGGGTCCTAAATTAAAATGTTACGTTTATTTGGCTGTCTTGAGTACAATAATTATATTGTCACCATCACCATAAACTACCTCTTAGTTTTTGTAATTTTGTTTTTCACCACACTTTGTGCATAATATGCTTATTTGTGTGCATAGTTGCTATTACATTCATTCAAATTGAAATGTTAGCTTAGACAGGAAAATTGATTTTTACACATGTGCAAGTACTCTTTCTGTGATTGTTGGAATCTAGCTATCAGATGCCATATTCTGTGGATTTCGTTGGTCATTTTCAGCTGTCAGTCTGTTTTTCCTTCTAAAGCTAATAGTGAATATGAAAGTCTTCATGAATTGCCAATGACTTATTCTGTGAATTTCAATTGTCATAATTAGTGCTTGGCGGTATGACCAAAATTCTATATCACTGTATTTTTCAAAATTATACCGGTTTCACGGTATTCAACAGTATTTTTTTCCCATACATGAGTGGATGTTAACCACATTTTCCACTGCAATTACTGCAGAAGACTGGCTAAGAATAACCTATTCCACTGTCATGATAATTGTACATTGTACAAAAAAAAGCATTTTAATGTGCACACAAGTATTAGTACAGGTTTTCTTGTACCCATAAAGTGATAGTTTTCAAGGGGGTGGCACTAATGAAGAGAAGGAATCACAATGCATGACCGATGAAGTCAACATATAGAACCTTTATATTGAACAAATTTTGCAAACAACTAAACTAAAATTTTGACAACATACTTTCAACCATGCAAAGAGGCATTTAGACTTAGTAAAATATCCAGAGGTGTTTGTCAAAAGTTGTATTGCACTGAACATGTCTTAGAAAAGGAATAAATAGTAAACATTTTTTGTAAACCAACTACACTTTCTGTTAATGTTAACAATCTCTGTCCACTGACACGTTAAAGTGACTTTTTAAACAACTTTATCATCATTAAACTGCATAATCTTTAAACTAATAAATAATAACAATAAAATAAAAAGACTTCAAGCCCAGGTGCATTACACAGTATTCACCAAATAAAAATGAAATAAACAAGTGCAACGTGGTGATGATATCTTTACCAACTGAACCATCATTTAGGCAGATTGCATTATAATGGACCTTGCTTCAAGCTAAGCTATATACATAAATAATAAAACTGCAAATTGTATTTATAATGCTGTTTGTGGCATAGCCCTACGGAATCGTATTAGGGCCTCGGTGAAGAAAAAAAAAACAAACTATATGTCGAGAATAAAGTTGACGTTGACTTTGTCGACATTTCCACTTTATTCTCATAGTTTATTTTATAAATAAAATAGAATGTCGTAAACTAAACTTCATCCTAAAATCAATGTTTAATTTACTAGATTTTCTCAAACCCCGTCATAAGTTAATGTAGCACATTAAATGGTTTGTGCTGTGTTCCCCGACCCAGTTGTTAATCAGTACGCGCTTCTTAAACTGATTTCCTCCGCACTAAGAGAAGTTGCCGGCAGTGATCACCGCACAGAATCCATTCACTTCATGATATTCCTGCTCTCTGAAAATTTAGAATGCTAAGATATATACTTGATATCATTTTCAGGATGAAATGCATTAAAGCAGGTATTAAACATGCACGGTAGTGAGGCTGTAGTGCTGCTTCCTCGCAGTAAGGGGTCCCCAGGTGTACGTTCAGTGTAGAGAACTTTATGGCAGGTGTGACGAGGCTCCAAAAAACTGGATGTATAAATGGGTATCGCACAGGTTTAACTTAAATATTGTGTAAATGTTGGGTTTGTGATCTGGTAGTCGGAGACATGAACACAGAATTCAATGGATGTTCTTCTGAGCGGGCTTTCTTTATTGCATGCATGCTGTCTGTCTGACGTACCAAACCCTCAGCTCCTATCCTTCCTTTTTCTTTCTCCACCTAACCAATCGCCACACGATAAACGTCATTGTGAAATTAAAACTAGTTATAAACTTAGCCCACGGAGTGTTTAGAATCTTCGTTATACATGTTTAATTATGCCATCCATTCAGGGTTGCGCCCATCCCAGCAAGTATTGTGTGCGAGGCAGGAGCAAGTCCTGAACGCCAGCACATCGCATGATGAATACGAGCAAAACATACACTAGCAGGGTCAATACAGCATAACAAAACCCCACATCCTACATGACTTTGAAAGGAAACTGAAGCATGCTAAGTAAATCCACCAGAAAAACATGCAAATTCAAGGTAGAGTACACCCAAGACCCCCTTGCTGCGAGGCAGCAGTGCAACCTCCATGCCACTGTGCCCTCACATGATTAATACATGCTTTAATGCATTTCATCATTAAAATTATATCAAGTATTTATCTTAACATTCTAATTGTTCAGGGAGCAGGAATATCGTGAAGTGAATGTATTTTGTGTGTCACACTATTACACAGTACCCAGGTACATTACACTGTGTTAAAAAAAAAACAAATAAAAAAAAAAAAAAACAACTTGGCTTGCAGTATTATCCAGTAGTATAGAAACAGTATTCACACATTTGAACATAATGGTCCACATCTGACCTTTTAAAACCAAAGTATCTCCAGGCAACAAACATGACACCTTTTTTTTGGCAAAAGTTCTTCTGTGTCATCATGTTCAACTTTATCGTCAGCTACAGCTTTCGGAATATTCTCTGTCCATTTTCACCATGCAATACAACGGAGTACATGCAGTAGTGGAGGTATGTGTTTAGCAGTGTAGCAGTGAAAAAGGTCCCCCCTTGAACAGTTTCCCGCTGCACCACGTTCCAAGCGTCATTTAGGCAATTTAAACCGGTGTTGCGGTATAAGAAAAATCCATATCATAACAAAAATAAAAAACGCTGGGCGGCATACCGGTTCATACCGAAAACCACTAGTCATAATTGACTGTCAGTCACAGATGTCTCTCTCTAATTATCGAGGAGTGGTCGCTTTTACCAAACTTCAAGGAAAAGGTGCTATAAATGTGCCAGATGTGGAAGATCCAGTTAAGTGGTTTGAAAATTAGAACTATAAAGGATTTGTCAAGCTTGAGTAGTCAGCCTGGCTTCAAATTAAGCCTGAATTTAGACTGAGAAAAAAAACACCAGTGTTCTTATCTTTGTATGCCAAAGGAAGCCGGAATTTCAGCATACATTTATGACCAACACTTCCAATTAATGAGGACATGTAGCTATAAGCATTTGCTTACTAGCCTTGCTATTTGCAAAAAAAAAAGTCTAGTTTTAATTTCCTAAATTCATCATCATTATTCTTAGCTATATACTGCAATGTAATAATATTATCACTTCAGTGTAAACTGATGCATTAAAAAAAAGCTCTCTGGCCACTGCACTACACACACACTATGGTTACTCATTCCTGGCATTTCAAAAAAAAAAAAACTAATGAAATAAATAAATATATCCATCCATCCTCTTCCGCTTATCCGATATCGGGTCACGGGGGGCAGCAGCTTCAGCAGAGATGCCCAGACTTCCCTCTCTCCAGCCACTTCTTCTAGCTCTTCCGGGGGAATCCCGAGGCGTTCCCAGGCCAGCTGGGAGACATAGTCCCTCCAGCGTGTCCTGGATCTTCCCCAGGGCCTCCTCCCGGTTAGACGTGCCTGGAACACCTCACCAGGGAGGTGTCCAGGAGGCATCCTAATCAGATGCCCGAGCCACCTCCTCTGACTCCTCTCGATGCGGAGAAGCAGTGGCTCTACTCTGAGCTCCTCCCGGATGACTGAGCTTCTCACCCTATCATTAAGGGAAAGCCCAGACACCCTGCGGAGGAAACTCATTTCAGCCGCTTGTATTCACAATCTCGTTCTTTCAGTCACTACCCATAGCTCATGACCATAAGTGAGGGTAGGAACATAAATTGACTGGTAAATTGAGAGCTTTGCCTTATGGCTCAGCTCCTTTTTCACCATGACAGACCAATGCAGAGCCCGCATCACTGCTGACGCCGTACCGATTCGCCTGTCGATCTCACGCTCCATTCTTCCCTCACTCGTGAACAAGATCCCAAGATACTTGAACTCCTCCACTTGGGGCAGGATCTCGCTCCCAACCCTGAGAGGGCACTCCACCCTTTTCTGGCTGAGGACCATGGTCTCGGATTTGGAGGTGCTGATTCCCAACCCTGCCACTTCACACTCGGCTGCGAACTGATCCAGAGAGAGCTGAAGATCATGGCCTGATGAAGCAAACAGGACAACATCATCTGCAAAAAGCAGTGACCCAATCCTGAGTCCACCAAACCGGACCCCCTCAACGCCCTGGCTGTGCCTAGAAATTCTGTCCATGAAAGGTATAAACAGAATCGGTGACAAAGGGCAGCCCTGGCGGAGTCCAACTGTCACTGGAAACAGAACAGCCCTTATCAGGGGGTCCGGTACCCCATACTCTCGGAGCACCCCCCACAGGATTCCCTGAGGGACACAGTCAAATGCCTTTTCCATGTCCACAAAACACATGTAGACTGGTTGGGCAAACTCCCATGCACCCTCCAGGACCCTTCTAAGGGTGTAGAACTGGTCCACTGTTCCGCGACCAGGATGAAAACCACACTGTTCCTCCTGAATCCGAGGTTCGACTTCCTCCTCTCCAGGACCCCCGAATAGACTTTTCCAGGGAGGCTGAGGAGTGTGATCCCTCTGTAGTTGGAACACACCCTCCAGTCCCCCTTCTTAAAGAGGGGGACCACCACCCTGGTCTGCCAATCCAGAGGCACTGTCTCCAATGTCCATGCGATTTTGCAGAGGCGTGTCAACCAAGACAGTCCTACAACATCCAGAGCCTTGAGGAATTCCGGGCGTATCTCATTCAACCCTGGGGCCCTACCACCAAGTTTTTTAACCACCTAGGTGACCTCAGTCCCAGAGATGGAGGAGCCCACCTCCGAGTCCCCAGGCTCTATTTCCTCATTGGAAGGCATGTTAGTGGGACTGAGGAGGTCTTCGAAGTACTCCCCCTGCCAACCCACAACGTCCCAAGTCGAGGTCAGCAGCGCACCATCCCCACCATGTACGGTTCAACAAAACCTCCTATGAAGAACAAAATTTTGGACGGCGTTTTCCCTCGCCCGGACGCAGTCACAGGGGCCCCCTCCTCTGGTTCCATGCCTGGAGGTGGGGCTCGATGGCGAGCGCCTGGTTGCTGGACCTGCACCCATGGGGCTCGGCCGGGCACAGCCCGAAGAGGCAACATGGGTCCCCCTTCCCATGGGCTTACCACCTATGGGAGGGGCCAAGGAGGTCGGGTGCAGTGTGAGTTGGGTGGTGGCCGGAGGTGGGGACCTTGGCGGTCCGATCCTCGGCTACAGAAGCTGGCTCTTGGGACGTAGAATGTCACCTCTCTGAAGGGGAAGGAGCCTGAGCTTGTGTACGAGGTTGAGAGGTTCCGGCTAGATATAGTCGGGCTCACCTCGACGCACAGCTTGGACTCTGGAACCAATCTCCTAGAGAGGGGCTGGACTCTCTACCACTCTGGAGTTGCCCCCGGTGAGATATATATATATATATATATATATATAGAGAGATATATATCTATACATATTAATAAAAGGCAAAGCCCTCACTGACTGACTGATTGACTGACTGACTGACTGACTGACTCACTCATCACTAATTCTCGAACTTCCCGTGTAGGTGGAAGGCTGAAATTTGGCAGGCTCATTCCTTACAGCTTACTTACAAAAGTTAGGCAGGTTTCATTTCGAAATTCTACGCGTAATGGTCATAACTGGAACATATTTTTTGTCCATACACTGTAATGGAGGAGGCGGAGTCACATATCGCGTCATCACGCCTCCTACGTAATCACGTGAACTAAAAACAAGGAAGACATTTACAGCACGAGTCAAACGCGGGAACGAAGGTAAATGACGTTAATTTTTGACTGTCTTTTAATACTGTGTAAGCATACATATTAACACATGTACAATTAAACGTGTGCATTTACGGGGTGATTTCTCAGGCTTAAAAGCTCGCCTTTTACTAAAAAGGTAAATGCAAAACTATTTTCAATCAGTTTAATGAAACGCTCCCGTTAAGGATTGCAATAACATATTCGCGAGATAAAAGAACGAAGTAGGGGGAAATGACGGAAGAGCCGCAAACAGCGAAGAGCAAAAAATTAATTAAACAATTGAGAAGGGAGCGAGTGAAGCATACAAGCATGTTCATAAGGGAAACAAAGCACGGTGTAAAACGTAAGTTTAAATTAAGTTTATAGAAACGATCCCGCTGCGGATTGCAATAACATATTCGCGAGATAAAAGTTTAATGAGAAGACACGAGGTATAAACGAACCACACGCCGTGGCGCAACGTTAGGGGCAACAGTTTCAACCATTCTATGATCTGCTTCTCGCAACTGAAAGACGGCACATGGCGGATGTTAGCCGACTTGCTGACCGCAACATTAGGGGCTTCAACTCTGGCGCTGACGCCACATCTCAGTGCCAACACTTTGCAGACTCTACTTAAAAGACACGCCCTCCTCACTGGACAGTTAAAAAGACCAATCAAACTAACGATGACATCAAGTATTACCCAATCAAAAGTAGGAAAGGAGGCATCTTCATAAAATGCGTGTGGGATGATTTGCATGAGACGCTGCTTTAAAAAAAATGATTAAAAAAAATACGGGACAAATCCCGTCCAGTATTGATTCAAAACGGGACGCGCAATTTCATTCTCAAATGCGGCACGATTCCATATTTTAAAGGACGGGTGGCAACCCTACAGTGCCAGGTAACCACCCATACAATCAGATTGTGATTCAGACTAGGAATGCATCCATCCATCCATCCATCCATTGTCTCCCGCTTATCCGAGGTCGGGTCGCGGGGGCAGCAGCTTGAGCAGAGATGCCCAGACTTCCCTCTCCCCGGCCACTTCTTCTAGCTCTTGCGGGAGAATCCCAAGGCGTTCCCAGGCCAGTCGAGAGACATAGTCCCTCCAGCGTGTCCTGGGTCTTTCCCGGGGCCTCCTCCCAGTTGGACGTGCCTGGAACACCTCACCAGGGAGGCGTCCAGGAGGCATCCTGATCAGATGCCTGAGCCACCTCATCTGACTCCTCTCGATGCGGAGGAGCAGCGGCTCTACTCTGAGCCCCTCCCGGATGACTGAGCTTCTCACCCTATCTTTAAGGGAAAGCCCAGACACCCTGCGGAGGAAACTCATTTCAGCCGCTTGTATTCGCGATCTCGTTCTTTCGGTCACTACCCATAGCTCATGACCATAGGTGAGGGTAGGAACATAGATCGACTGGTAAATTGAGAGCTTCGCCTTGCGGCTCAGCTCCTTTTTCACCACGACAGACCGATGCAACGCCCGCATTACTGCGGATGCCGCACCAATCCGCCTGTCGATCTAACGCTCCATTCTTCCCTCACTCGTGAACAAGACCCCGAGATACTTGAACTCCTCCACTTGGGGCAGGATCTCGCTACCAACCCTGAGAGGGCACTCCACCCTTTTCCGGTTGAGGACCATGGTCTCGGATTTGGAGGTGCTGATTCTCATCCCAGCCGCTTCACACTCGGCTGCGAACCGATCCAGAGAGCTGAAGATCACGGCCTGATGAAGCAAACAGGACAACATCATCTGCAAAAAGCAGTGACCCAATCCTGAGCCCACCAAACCGGACCCCCTCAACACCCTGGCTGCGCCGAGAAATTCTGTCCATAAAAGTTATGAACAGAATCGGTGACAAAGGGCAGCCCTGGCGGAGTCCAACTCTCACTGGAAACGGGTTCGACTTACTGCCGGCAATGCGGACCAAGCTCTGGCACTGATCGTACAGGGACTGAACAGCCCTTATCAGGGGGGCTGGTACCCCATACTCTCGGAGTACCCCCCACAGGATTCCCCGAGGGACACGGTCGAATGCCTTTTCTAAGTCCACAAAACACATGTAGACTGGTTGGGCAAACTCCCATGCACCCTCCAGGACCCTGCTAAGGGTATAGAGCTGGTCCACTGTTCCGCGACCAGGACGAAAACCACACTGTTCCTCCTGAATCCGAGGCTCGACTATCCGACGGACCCTCCTCTCCAGGACCCCTGAATAGACTTTTCCAGGGAGGCTGAGGAGTGTGATCCCTCCCTTAAAGAGGGGGACCACCACCCCGGTCTGCCAATCCAGAGGCACTGTCCCTGATGTCCATGCGATGTTGCAGAGGCGTGTCAGCCAAGACAGTCCTACAACATCCAGAGCCTTGAGGAACTCCGGGCGTATCTCATCCACCCCCGGGGCCCTGCCACCAAGGAGTTCTTTGACCACCTCGGTGACCTCAGTCCCAGAGATGGGGGAGCCCACCTCTGAGTCCCCAGGCTCTGCTTCCTCATTGGAAGGCATGTTAATGGGATTGAGGAGGTCTTCAAAGTATTCCCCCCACCGACCCACAACGTCCCGAGTCGAGGTCAGCAGCGCACCATCCCCACCATATACAGTGTTGACACTGCACTGCTTCCCCTTCCTGAGACGCCGGATGGTGGACCAGAATCTCCTCGAAGCCGTCCGAAAGTCATTCTCCATGGCCTCCCCAAACTCCTCCCACGCCCGAGTTTTTGCCTCAGCAACCACCAAAGCTGCATTCCGCTTGGCCTGCCGGTACCTATCAGCTGCCTCCGGGGTCCCACAGGACAAAAGGGTCCTGTAGGACTCCTTCTTCAGCTTGACGGCATCCTTCACCGCCGGTGTCCACCAGCAGGTTCGGGGATTGCCGCCACGACAGGCACCGACCACCTTACGGCCACAGCTCCGGTCAGCTGCCTCAACAATAGAGGCACGGAACATGGCCCATTCGGACTCAATGTCCCCCACCTCCCTCGGGATGTGGTCGAAGTTCTGCCGGAGGTGGGGAGTTGAAGCTACTTCTGACGGGGCTCTGCCAGACGTTCCCAGCAGACCCTCACAACACGTTTGGGCCTACCACGCCTGACTGGCATCCTCCCCCACCATCGAAGCCAACTCACCACCAGGTGGTGATCAGTTGACAGCTCCGCCCCTCTCTTCACCCGAGTGTCCAAGACATGTGGCCGCAAGTCCGACGACACGACCACAAAGTCGATCATCGAAGTGAGGCCTAGGGTGTCCTGGTGCCAAGTGCACATATGAACACCCCTATGCTTGAACATGGTGTTCGTTATGGACAATCCGTGACGAGCACAGAAGTCCAATAACAAAACACCGCTCGGGTTCAGATCAGGGGGGCCATTCC
>NC_041404.2:95059303-95176803 GCF_900747795.2 Erpetoichthys calabaricus
TTGGGGGGGGGAAATCTGTCATTGGATAGGTTCCTTCTTAAAGCTGCAAAAAAGAAAAAGATTCCACTGAGCCAACAGATAGCAGTGATTCTGTTAGTTATAGTGGAAGTTGTCCTACACAATAACCCTTCTCCTCCTCTTCTCTCTCGTCTCCCTCACACCAGCCACGATTCTTTTCAAAGGTAAAGTGCAAGTTAATTTGTTTTACGTATTTTTACTTTATATTTTGTATTTATCATTTTTATATAAATATTTGTGGGTCGTGAAACGAAGTATCTGAGTTTACATTATTTCTTATGGGGCAACTCACACGCAGGTAAACAGACTTGAGCTGAGAGAACTTACTGCCCTTTCTGCATTGGTGGGGGGATGGGATAGCAGGCTGCTTGCTGCTTTTGCTGCTCAACACATTTACAACACAAAAGACACTGATGGAGAGGTGTAAAGGGATTTTAAGTAAGCAGGGATTTCGAGTTTTTTTCGTAGGCTTTGGTAATTCTAGTGTTAATTTAACTTAAATTACTAGCAAATGGCTGTTACATATCTGCCCCCTAATTGTTTATGCTAAGGGCAAAAATCAATTACTTTAACATTACTTAGTAAGAGCCTTAACTATTCAATGAACTTAAACCAAACTTAGGAAACTTAACTCGAAATCTAAGCTTAAATGTAAACTTAAACTCAAATGTAAAAGCACAAACTCAATTTAAGCAAGCAAAATTTAAGATTAGTCAATTCAACCAATTGTTGTTTCTTGAAGCAGGCATTTTTTTTTTTTTTTTTTTTACAGGTCTGTCCAGTGCTGTTTTTTTTTATGGATGTGCTGCATAGTAAGGGTGGCAACATAAGAATTCTTGTGAAGAATTATGGGGTGCTTAGCCTCTTGTGGATAAGCCTGTAATTAACTGAGGTGGATAACCTTTTTCTCAGCTTTAGACAAGTCTTTTAAAGAAAGTAACTATCTTCATTGTTGATTTATATTTCTTCATGTGTTCTGTGATTAGTTTTTTTTGTCTTTCTGGGTTGTGTTCAGATAGGCTGACTATATATTGGAATTCCTTTCTTTCATCTTTCAGATGCAGTAGCACTTCCTTGAATTTAAGGAACCACGCTACTGCTTTCTTCAGACTTAGCCATTCTGAGAAGTAGTCAATAAGTTCTTTTACTGTTTGTTTTCTGTCCTGCACTTGGTAAGTGTACTACACAACCTTTTATTTCTGGATCATCATTAATAAGTAAGTCCCGTTCATCATGACTTTTTGGCCATTCATGTTCTGGCTTTAACAGGAAGTTTGGGCCTTGAATACATGTTTCTTTTGATAAAGCTTTCTATGATCGATCCTCTTAATTCCTGGTCTGCTGGATTTAGTGCAGATGTCTCTATTGAGAGGGCTATTAGTGCTCCCTTATCACTATAACTCTGTTTGTGACAAAGGTTTTGTAGCGAGCACTTTCATTTGTAATGTACCTTAATACAGTAGTGCTGTCAGTCTAAAAGGTTGACTCATGCAGGGGAATTTGCAGTTTGTGTTTTAGCATCTTATTTATTTTGACTGCTATCACAGCTGCTGTTTGTTCTAACCTTGGTATAGTGACAGGTTTCAGTGGTGCCATTCTTGACTTCCCCATTAGAAATTAACAATGTCTCTTATGTTCTTTGTCAGTTAGGAGAAGATAAGCAGTTCCATATCCATCTTCAGAAGTGTCTCCAAAATGATGCATTTGTGCAGACATTATGTGACCAAACCTACCCGGTTTGATGCACCTGCTTACATTGTAATCCAAAACTAGCTGCAAATCATCCATCTATTTTTTTCCATTGCTGGACATACTTCCACTTGTTCATCCTATCCATATTTCTCTTTACACAGTTCCCTTAAAATAAGTTTAGCAGGCAATATGACTGGTGCTAAACGTCCAAGTGGGTCATATACTGAACTGACCACTGACAGAATACGACGTCTTGCAGCAGGCTTGCAAACTGAAATTGAAACTGTCAGTTTCTGTGCACCATTGAATGCCTAGGGCTCTCTCAATTGGTAATAAATCATGGCTTAAGTCTAAGTCCTTTTGTTCAATAGCCCTGTATTCTTCAGGTATGGACAGTAAGACTGTTTGGCTGTTACTCACCCATTTGGTCAGATGAAATCCTTCATTGAAGCACAAGGCTTAAAGATCTTTGGCCAATTCTATGGCTTGTTTTTATGTAGCAACTGACTTCAGACAGTCATCAAGGTAGAAATTGTGAAGCACAGTGTTAATTGCTTCTGCAGAATCTGTTTTGTCTTCAGTTGTTCTTTTTTTTAAACTATAAGAAGCATAACTGGGTGAAGTACAGTAGTAGCACCAAAAAGATGCACTGTCATTTTGTATTCCTCTAGTCCATCATCTTCATTTCCTGTGGTGGCCTGACGGTAATGAAGATGAGTATCATCTTAATCTGGAACTTGGTAGAGCATTGATTTGATATCTGCCATTAGTGCAAGTTGGCTGCTCTCTGAATCTTGTAAGAACTCCAATGAGTGTATTAGTTAAGTCAGGTCCTTACAGCAAATGTTCATTCAGTGAGAATCCTTGGTAAGTAGATGTTCGGTCAAAAACCACTCTAATTTTATTTTTCTTTGGATGATATACTCCGTGGTGAGGGATGTACCACACTCTTTCTTCTTTGAGTGACAACTGTTCTGTGGGTACTTTAATAGCATACCTAAAATGTCTTTCATGAAAATTTTGCAATCCTCATGGAATGTCAGGCTCCTTTTAAGTTTTCTCTTGAGGCCAAGTGTCTCATCTTTAAAGGGCAAATTAATGTAATAGTGTCTATCCACTAACTTTACTGACTCTGAAACTATGCATCCATCTTACTAACCAAAGGTTGTAAACCGGATATGGACGCAGGGCGCTGGCACATCGAGGCACACGCGCACTGCCGCACAATATGGACGAGCCCGCCACAGAACAAAAAAATAGCGCAGGGTGCATCGAGGCGCACGCGCACTGCCGCACTGCAACGAGCCCGCCACAGAGCAAAAAAATAGCGCAGGGCGCATCGAGGTGCACGCGCAGTGACGCACTGCAACGAGCCCGCCACAGAGCAAAAAAATAAACGAGAGGATTCGAAGGTTGTATTACAGTACGGAAACCCCAGAGGTCCACACTACACAGCATATATGAATCACATTCCACACTACACAGCATATTGGAATTATTGTGATATCGGACGGAACAGAAACTGATTGCCAGTCTTGGATTTCCGATTCGCGGGCTTACTAGTATTAACTTAATGTCCTTCTGGGACATTACCTCTTTCTCCTTACAGCTGCGCTCTGGAAATACTGTATTGTATTGTATTGTGTTCTATTTGCATTATTGACACACGGTTGACTGTATAACTTTGCAGTCTTTTATTGTCTGTCCCTTTTATTAGGCCATTAACAATCCATCCGAGAGCTGTCTCCACAGTGTAAGGGCCCTCACCTCTACTATGTATGACTTATCATGGCTCCATGGCTTTAGGGACATTTGTACATATTAACAGGTTCACTTCTGCCTCTATCTGTGGTAGGTTTGAAGTAAGACCATCTTGTGATATCCTCTGGCATTGGGATGTTCTTCCGTTTCACTGGTTTAAAGTTCAGTGTGTAAAACTCTAGCAATTTGATAAATGTTTTCTTCTACCCCATAAACTTGTAAATCTGATAAAATGGAACATTTTTACTAGTTTCTGTTTATTGACTTTGTTCCTTTCTACAGTGCTGATGTAGACTTGAGGTTTTCTTCCAGGGAGATTCATTTGCTCTTGCAAGCTTTCTGTGCAGAATGTAGCTGTACTGCCAGAGTCTATTAGAGCATACGCTTCTTCACATCTTTCACACATTTTAGACTTAACTTTAACTGGAACTATAGCTAAGACACACTCTTTACTGGCCCCGGTAGCAGTGCACATTTCTAATGGTTCCACAGAAACATATGAAGAAATATTCTTCTTTTCTGACTCAGTGTGCTTTTTTTTTTTAACTGGGCGTGGCTTTATTGTCAGCACCCATTTCTTTGTTAATGTGCAGAATGACTGGGTATGACTGAAAACATATTTAACATTTAATTTTTTGTACACAGTCTTTATTAAGATGACCTTGTTTAAGGTACTTACAGCAGAAGTCTTTAAATTTCAAAAAGTCAATTCTATTTTCATACTTTAGTCCCTGGAACATACTGCATTCAAAAAGAGCATGACTTTCATTGCGAAATAGACGGGGCTTACAGATTGCACAAACAGTTATCTCTGTCTTATCAACTGAGGTGTCTAGGATCCCCTTTTCTGCAGCAACAGCAAAGTTTGTAGCAGAACTGCTTTTTCTCAAGCCACATTTCAGGGGAAACTTCCTTTGATCAGTGTTTTCCCTTTCTTTCTTGAAAGTATGACTTTGATTGATGGCGCCGTAAACAGGACGCAAGGCTACTATAGCATGTTGTTCCAGAAAGTCCGCTAGGTTAGCGAGACGTGGGTATCTATTTTCTTTACTTTCGATCTCCCATGTTGTACATTGACAACGCCCTCGCAGTTCTTGGGGAAGCTTTGAGGTTATAATAAGATTTGCTCCATTGTCAAACTCATTTCCGTTCTTCACGCTGGACATAACGCTCATACAGTTACAAAGAAAGAAAGATTGCTTATTCCCTCAGATCTGCTCCATCATTCGATTTTATTTGTGGCCACTTCTTGGCTTTCTTCTTGTATATAGCTGGTTTCCTGGCCTTTCTGTAGCCTTCTGCCAGCGGCAGGTATGTACAACCTTCAACAATTTCACGGGGTGAACCTTTGGTAAATCGAGCTAAGAATTCAAATTTATCTTGGGGGTTCTCCACCACCTCATCAACAGCATGGTCAAATGCCCTGTCAAAGTTTACGTGGTGTATTGAGATGTCATCAAATAATGAGACCTTTCTACAATACTATCCACCTGCAGAGCCACAGCACCAAATGTCACTGCAGGTGTAGACCCGCTGTTGTAGTCCCACAGTTATAGACCCAGAAGTGATGTCTCCGTTGTTTCAGGACTGACTTCGTAAAATTACTTTTGGAAGGTTTCAGCAGGTCTCGGCAAAGCCCGGAAAGTAACGTCGGGTCAAAGACCCGTTTAGAAACCAAATAATACGCATCATTGTGAAGTTCAGAGGGTTTCTGTCATCACGTCGTGTCATACATCAAACTAAACAATATGGATCGTTTCTGTGAAATACACTATTAACATTTACGTTGTGTTCGGGTCTGTGGGAACCATTTAACATGTCGACAAAACTAAAATCGTCAAGATCTGTGTAAGTGAAAATAGTTTTTCGTTTACATTCATGAAACGAAGTACACAATATAATTATAATGTTTACACCACGTCAGAGTTTAGTAAAACGTTAATAATAAAAGTGATTACATTTTTTAAAATGTACTATGCATGTGTGCAATATTGTTCTAAACCAATTTAGAATAAACATTTAAGCCAATCTAATATTTTTAAACATGTATGTGAAGAAAACGGCAATACATATTCTACACTGAATTATGCAATATATTAATTGCCTTATATAGAACTGCTCTAGTTTTTGTCACTTATTATTAGAGGTGGGCGGTATGACCAAAATGCACACAGGTATTAATCCAGGTTTGCATGGCCCCATAAAGTGATAGTTTTCAAGGGGGTGGCACTAAAGAGAAGGAATCACATTGCATGACAGATGCAGTCAAATTATAGAACCTTTAATTGAACAAATTTTGCAAAAGCTTAAACTATGATTTTGATAACATATTTTCAGCCATCCAAAGAGGCATTTAGACTTAGTAAAATATCCAGAGGTGTTTGTCAAAAGTTGGATTGCACTGAACACGTCTTAGAAAAGGAATAAATAGTAAATATTTTTTGTAAACCAACTACACTTTCTGTTGTTAACAATCTCTGTCCACTGACATGTTTAAGTGACTTTTTAAACAATTTTGCCATCATTAAACTGCATAATATTTAAACTAATAAATAATAACAATAAAATACATAATAGTATTACTGATAGCTGCACCATTACTTCATGGCTTCAAGCCCAGGTGCATTACACAGTATTCACCAAATTAAAATAAAATAAAACAAGTGCAACTTGGTGATGACATCTTACCAACTGTACCATCATTTAGGCAAACTGCATTAATATGGACCTTGCTTCAAGCTAAGCTATATACATAAATAATAAAAACTGCAACTTGCATTTATAATGCTGTTTGTGGTATAGCCCTATGGAAGCGCATTAGGGCCACTGTGAAGAAAAAAAAATATGGACACGGAAGAAAAAAACAAACTGTATGTCGAGAATAAATTCGACATGTTGACTATGTCAAGATTAAAGTCGACATTTCCACTTTATTCTCATAGTTTATTTTATAATTAAAGTAGAATGTTGTAAACTAAACTTCATCCTAAAATCAATGTTTAATTTACTAGATTTTCTCAAACCCTGTCACAAGTTAATGCAGCACATCAAATACTTTGTGTTAAGTGTTCCCCGACCCAGTCGTTAATCACTACGCTTCTTAAACTGACTTCCTCCGCACTAAGAGGAGGCGCCTGCAGCAATCACCGCACAGATAAACGTCTTTGTGAAATTAAAACTAGTTATTAACTTAGCCGACGGAGTGTTCAGAACTTTAAAAATATCTTTGTTATACATGTTTAATTATGCCATCCATTCAGGGTTGCGCCCATCTCTGAACGAGTCGCCAGCACATCACAGGATCAATACAAGCAAAACATACACTAGCAAGTACAAAAACAAGTACAACTTGGCTTGCAGTGTTATGCAGTAGTATAGAAACAGTATTTACATGTCTGACCTTTTAAAACCAAAGTATCTCCAGGAAACGGACGTGATTCCTTTTTTTTCTGCAAAAGTTCTTCTGTGTCATTATGTTCAACTTTATCGTCAGCTTCAGTTTCGGAATGCTCTCCGTCCATTTTCACCGCGCGGCATACCTATGCTACTGCCCACTATTTGGTGGTGTAGCAGTGAAAAAGAGCCCTAGTGCAACAAATCTGTGTTTAGCGGTGTAGCAGTGAAAAAGGTCCCCACTTGAACAGTTTCCGCTGCGCCATGTTCCGAACGTCGTTTAGGCAATTTAAACCGGTGTTGCGGTATAAGAAAAATCCATATCATAAAAAAAATTACAAAACGGTTTTCGGTATGAACCGGTATACCGCCCAGCACTACTTATTATTATAAACAATGGGCCATCAAAAGAAAAAAAAATAATAATACTAATAAGAACACTACTTATATAGCACCCTGCCCAAAATTCAAAAAGAACAACAGGACCTATATAACATTGGCTACAAATAATATCTTCACTAAATAAAGATAAATACAGGATATACAAAACATTCAAATAGAATAAAAGACAATGATGCAGACTAAATACAACATATAATACTACAAAAAAATCTTGAACAAATAACATAAATTGTGATAAAAATTCAAACCCAGAGTACCTGGACAGATAAAGGGGGTATACTGAACGAAGGGGCAGAATGTCAGGTCTGTTTAATGTCTTCCTAAACAAATGAGTTAAAACAAATGAATGGAGTCAGCTGATGTCATTAATTTTGGGAGGTCATTCCACAGTCAGGGCGCTGAAGGCCCTGCTGTCACCCACCGAGTGCAGTGTAGTGGGGGGCACAGAATCAGAGGACCTTAGTGGGCAGGTTAATAACAGAATTTGATATTCAATCCTGTAAGACACAGGGAGCAGTGAAGGTGCAGCAGGATGGCTGTGATGTGCTCACTGTTGTTGGTTCTTGTCAGGACTCTTGCAGTTGAGTTTTGAATCAGCTGGAGCTGTGATACAAGATTATATTATTATAAAATTAAGATATTATAAATTAAGGCATGAGGGTTGCCCTGGACATGACATACGTAAGCTACATAGGGTCTGAGAATGGGTCCAAGGATTTCATTCCAATACCTAATGGCAGTCAAGGTGTCATTGTCTATCCTGTAGATGTCTGTGTGTCCCTCCATGGATATGCCCCCCCCCAGACCATCACTGACCCACCACTAAACCGGTCATGCTGAACAATGTTACAGGCAGCACAACGTTCTCCACGGCTTCTCCAGACCATTTCACGTCTGTCACATGGGCTAAGGGTGAACCTGCCCTCATCTGTGAAAAGCACAGGGCACCCACCAGTGGTGGACTTGCCAATTCTGGTATTCTATGGCAAATGCCACAGAAACGATTCGTATTGTTTAGTACGGATCGTTTGATGTATGACACGATGTGATGATGCACAATGATTCATATTATTTGGTTTCTAAACGGGTCTTTGACCCGACATTACTTTCAGGGCTTTGCCGAGACCTGCCGAAACCTTCCAAAAGTAATTTTACGAAGTCAGTCCTGAAACGAAGGTGACGCCATTTTCGGGCCTACAACTGCAGGTCTAAAACTGTGGTGACGTATGGTGCTGTGGCTCTGCAGGTGGATGCTACTCCCTTTCTATGGGGTACATAAGGTGCTTGTGCCTTATTTTGCTGTTTGTAGCATTCCTGGTGAAGTTCATATTTACTTTTATTTCTGTACAAAGAGCTACAAATACTTGCACCATATGGCTCTTCAACCTTCTCATCTGGTTTTTGAAGGGCATTATAAAGATTTGGTTGACTTGGATTGTGACTGCGTCCTTTAAGAACTGTCAATTTTGCATTAGATTCTGCAATTGCAGACTCTAGTGCCAGCTGATGTCTTTTAGCCTTTAGCTGTGCTGTCAACTGTGCCTCCTCCAAATCTAGAGCCTGCTGCATTTTTTGAGCCACCTCTTTGGCTAGCAGCACTGCTGTGCTGCCTCTTGAGCCCTGAGGACTCTAATTGAGGTAGCTGCTGAACTTGCTCAACATTTAGTTTTTACAGAAACTTGAGGCACTGTCGGCAGGAGTGACATTGTTGATAAATCCTTATCCCTTAAACTGATCTAATAGCATTTGGTTTGCAAAATCACAAGGTGGCTTGGAGATACTTTTATTTTGACGTGCTTCCCTAGTCCAGCACATAATCTCTTCAAGAAATACATTTAAAGTCTTCAGTTTAGCATTGATTCTTTTACGTAGTTTAGTTCGTCTTCATCACTTTGCAATGATATTAATTCATTATTTAACTTTATATACTCCATCATCAAAGCGTAAAAGTCTTTTTCAATAACTGTGCTTATTTTCTCACAGATTCATTCTTCTTTGAGGCTTGTACGTACTTCATCAAGCTGTATAACTGTTCATATTTTTCGTCTATTTCCAGCTGAGGATCAACACATTGTTCTAAAGGGTCTGCCATAAGCATACGTCCAGAAATTATCCTGGGCTGTGCTGGTACTGTGAGCTGCTTGTTGTCGTCATTGAGATGCTCCCCCTCTGTTGTGTCACAGTCGCCTGGGTGACCTCTCGGATTTCCACATCGAGATAGCATTTCAGACATGCACAAGGAAGGGTCGACCCTTAAGAGGTATTTAAGTTATTTTAGCTTAAACAGTCACACAAGGAGCAGTTACAGTTATGCTCAACTCTGATCTAACGACAAAGGTTAAAAGTACCTGTCAAAGTTTTCAAATTGTTACTGTTTTCTTCCATTGCAGACCGATATCAGGCTTAAACAGGCAGGTTTCAAAGTTTTAGTTTAGCTGCTAGTAAGGAAGGCAGGAACAAGCATGGGTCAAAACGCGTACCAACATTGAAATCTCTCAGTTCAATAAACGTTAATTTTAAAAAATTTAGTGCAAACAGTTCACACAAGAAAAGAGAGAGGTTGTTACACACATAGAATAAAAGGCAAAAAGAGGAAAAATGTTTCTTCTTGTTAAATTCAGTTTCTACACTTAAGGATGAATTATTTTTCTATGCTTTACTTCACATTCGGTATGTTCTAAATGTACGACTCTGCACATACAATAGAGCGCGTTAAGGCACGGTTTGCAACCGTGTGCCTTCCATGCCTTATCTACTGCAAGACAGGTCACTAACTGAGAATAATCTGTAATCAGATGGATAGGGCTGCAACTAATGATTATTTTGGTAGTCAACTAATCATTCAGTTTTTTTTTTTTTTTGTTTTTTTTTGATTAGTCATGATTATTTCATGCCTGACTATTTTGAAGCCTGCGACCTGTGATTGCACATCCTGTTCTGGGTTCCAGTGCATGTCTTACCTCATCTGCTCACGTCTGTCCACCTGTGAATGTCAGTCACCCTGATGTCTCTGCATTAACACCATTAAATTTAATAATAATCAAATTAAAATAACAACCAGTGAAACATATGAATTTGAAAATAATCAGATGTTTTTATGTTAGTGTGACCATCACAATAAAAAAGAAGTACATTAAACAATACAAACTAAAGTGCACATAGTCTTTAAACAAAAAAAGTGCATTTAACTTAACCAAAAAATACATTGTTAAAACAAACATTTTTCATATTTTAGTAATAAATGACAAAATGTAGACATAAACTATATAATGTGTAAAGCCTGAAGTGCAAAGATCAAATAAACACTTTCACAAAAGGTTCAAGGATGATACGATAGCTTCTGTGGCACAACAGTAGAAATTGCCGACTTACAATCAAGAGTCCCCCAGTTCGATCCTGACTGCCTCGTATATTTACTGTTTTGAGTAGTGAGTTACACTTATTGGACCACACCCATACAATCAGATTGTGACACAGACTACGAATGCAATGAATGTAATTACCCTGATCTACATACTGTCAAATGAATGAACCACACGCCGTGGCGCAACGTTAGAGGCTTCGCCTCTGGCGCTGACGTCTGAGGTTCAATTCCCTGAGAGGGGGGTGCCGTGAGTGTGTACGCCTGATGAGCCCAGAATTAGGGCGAAACACGTGTCGCGTACTCTTTGCATTTTTTGACAGTAAACTATTTCAAGACATAGGTATATATGATACTTGGAATTACTCATTTCATGATCTTATAGTACATTTCGGAAAACATTGTGGCACGGATGCAACATTATTCATATTATTCATATTCATTTGCGTACCTACTTGCGGTTGTAATCAGTGACCTTGTTTTTTTTTTTTTTTCCCCGGACCTTGCCCAGTCTGCACAGGACTCCAGGACATACAGAGGAAAGCTCTGAATAAGCTCACACCTCTGGTGTCAGTGCGCAGCACCGGGGGAAAATAAAAGAGAGAGACAAATATATGTGACATTTTGAAGAAATCATTGTATGACCTGAATAATACCAATCAGAAAATATCGCACTAATGCAATATTGTTTGAAAACTAACAGATTGGGTATAAATTTGTTACTTGTAAAAGTTAGCTTTTTTCACGTTTATTTTCTCAGTCTCGTTCACACTCTCCCTCCCCTCCTGATCTGACCCTAACTAACAGCGCCAGCATAAATTCTCAAGAGACGGCGGCATTACAGCTCCAGGATGCTCACGTTTCAGATGCTCATGCATCGTGGTGGTGCTGCCATGAAAAGAAAGCTTCGCTTTGCATAATCTGCATTCAACTTTTTTATCTTTTTCGGTGAAGTGCTCCCACACTTTAGAAAGTTTCTTTCTCAATTTTTTCCATCTCCTTCCCCCTCCTCTATTTGACTTGCCATTGCAACCACGTTTATTTTCCTCTACATTCATCTTCTTCTCAGACGTTCTTTCTTTGTTGGTAGGACTGTGTGCAGTCTTGACAAACGATACTGCCCCAAGACGTTCATGTAGTGCATTGCAGTTACAAAAACCAATGTGGTTCTTTGTGACTGGAGCCTCTATTGAAAGTTCTGTTTATGTTGCATCAACAATAAAAAATCTGTGTCGACGATTTTTTGTAGTCAACGTCGTCAATTACGTCAACTAATCATTGCAGCCCTACAGATGGAAAAGAAATAGTTAGAATATACCAATTCAATTCAGCTTGTGGGGGTTATAAGGACCTCCCATATGCTATGCACTAATTTATTGGCAAACATTTAATATAATTTACATAACTAGCACTAATTATCGATGTGAAAATTAAAGTTGCCAACAATTAGGAACCTGTCATAATAATTATAAATAACATTAAATCTGAGAATTCATCAAAGAAAGACGCATTATATTTAGGAGGTCTATACACGTACAATACTAGAGACTGAGAAACTCCTTCAGTTACAATGGCAAGATACTAAATGCAAACGTACCAAAGCCAACATCTTTACACTTTAACTGGCTCAAATAAATATTTGCTAAACCTCCACCTTTCTTGCCTTGGCGAACCGCATGAGTAAAGCTGTAATTCGAAGGTGCAGATTCGATTAAAACAGCCACACCATCAGAGCTAAGTCACGTTTCACTTAATGTAAAAAAAGTCAACTTACCCATCACTAATACAGGTAAGATCATTGATGAAAAATGTCTTGTTGGTTAACGCTCTAACATTAAATGAGGCCATATTTAAGATCGCAGAAGAGCAGAGCTGAACTGGTGGAGCATTATGGCTGTTTGAAATGGTAATCACGTTATTCCTATTAATGCCGCATTGTCTGGATTTTTTTACTTAGACTGAGGTTGGTTATTACAGTATTATTGCAACAAACATTTGAGGAAGAGTTCGCTACAAAGTTATATCCTAGCAACATCCTTTTCCTCTAAAATATTTGTTTCCATTTTTAAAAAAACTGATTTTATAGATCATCTAAGTGAGAATTAGATTTTTTTTTCAAATCTTCTTATATAATACGGCACTGTGGCTATTCGTCTGTCCAAGATTTTAAATCACCTGTAGCTCACAAACCATTTGAACTATTGACCTGAAATTTGGTACACATGTACTATTTGACATCTACTGCCCACTTTCAGGGTGATGATTTTTATAACTTTTTTTATTTTTATTATAGAATCAACTCTCTGCAGTGGCCAGCAGGGCGGCCATGCGGCCCATACGTATGGGCGCCGTTCTCATCCCTACCACCTTCGCCATCACTCCCCCTACCTCTCCATATCTGAAATTATTCTTGAGGCAGATAGCTAGAGGGCATCATCGCTACCACCTTCACTGCCACTTCCTCTACCTCCATTTCTCAAATCATTCTTGAGGCAGATTGCACACTTAAGTGCCAGTTTAAGTGAAAAATTAAGAAAAATGTACTAAGTAATTGCAACACAAAAACTGACTTAATCAGTTGAATGAATGAGATGCCGACAGAAGAAGAGGACTGCTAGGGTGGAGAAAAAAAGAGCTGTTCAGGAAGCAGCAAGCGCATCAACCTCTGAGCAAACGAATGCTAAATGTACAGAAAAAGAATATGAAAACTATAAGTCAAGTGTATTCACTGCATGTTATCGTGCAGTCTCTCGTTACAGATTTTAAATAATATAGAATGTTAGCTACCCACTGACTTACAAAAGGTGAGTTAAAACGAGATAAGTGAGATTGATGAAAGATTTTAAGTTGAATTGTTGAGTGATTTGCGCACATAGAGCTAGTGTGTTTTCTATGTACGGCTGACTTCTAGTCTTTTTCTGAGATGTTAATTGAAAGGTCCTTTTCTCACCATAACCTAGGATCATTGAAAGGAAGAATCTTTAAGATATTTTTATATATTGTTGTGATGCTGTCTATGTCTTCAAGACTGATCAGTATTTCCTTTGGAGTAAAAATTTGTGTGAGGTATAGAAAAGTTTATTTTAAACATAATTTCAAAATTGAAAGTAGGGGACAAATTGTGTTGTAGGGAAGTTAAATTTGAAGCATAAGTTTTCTTAAGTTACAAATACAGTATCTACATGAAGTTGTGCAAGTGTCTTTTTCCTGAACAATTTCTAAAGATTAAATTATGTGTTGGTTTGAGAAGGATAATAAAGGTTGTAGCTGTGTTTATCCAAAAATTGCCAAAGTTCTGCAGATTTTAGTTTGCTTCATAGGATGATTCAGGCAATAGTGTGATGCATTTTCAAATAATTCCACAGACCTTTTGTTTTAAAAGTTTTAGTTAAATTTCAATAGATAAAATGTATGATCACATATCATACTCAAACTGGATGGCGTGGACAGAAACTTAGCATTACCTTCGGCTGGAGGTTGCATGTATGTATAAAGTCATCTTTGTGGACCGTTAAAAATTACAAGCATAGAGCAGGGGTGTCGAACTCCGGTCCTGGAGGGTTGCAATGGTTGCAGGTTTTCATTCTAACCACCTTCTTAATTAGTGACCTGTTTTGCTGCTAATTAACTTTTGCCTTAGTTTTAATTAACTCAGCTAAGACCCTTTGGCTGCTAATTAAAGAAAAAGAAAGAACTAAACAATAATTTGACACAAAATGAACAAACAGGTGACCAGCTAAGCACATTATCTGAACATAAAGAAAGGTGATGGTCTTGGTAAGGTTGATCTCTCAGGTCAGTAATCAGAAACGGAAAATCAACAGTTTGGGAAATGTCTGCTGTGGTAGAATGAGAGCAAGCCATGAAATTAAACAACAGGTTTAATTAACAGCCATGATTGGCTTCTCATTACGCAACTGGTTGGAGTGAAATTGGTTGGCGTTTGAAGCCCCAATTTAGCTGGTCATCTGTTGGTTCGTTTCATGTCTCATTTCTGTTTGGCTGCCATTTAATGAAGAAAAGAATCAATTGAGAGGACTGAATCCTTAAAAATAGGGCTAATAAAATGAAGGGAAAAGGAGTTAATTTGCAGTGAAAACTGGTCAACTGTTAGAATGAAAACCTACAGCCACTGCGGCCCTACAGGCCTGGAGTTCGACACCTGTGGCATTGAGCATCAGTTTAAAAAAAATTGCATTATAGATATTGCAAAATGTCGGATATTACCTCTGCTCCTTAATTACAAGGCTATCTACCTGATACTTCGCCAGAAGATTCTCATATTGGCAACAGAATTCAGCTGTCAAACAGTATGAGCACAGGTGTATGGTAATGTGCAAGCTGGAATTAGCCTATGTAAACTTTGTTTTGGCACTCTTTGATGTATTTTGCCACATCCTTTGTCCAACCCGGCCAATAAAAATGTCTAGCAAGCCGTTCTGATGTCTTTACTTGCCCCATATGTCCAGACCAAACGCTGCTATGACTAAGGAAAAGCACTCTATCCCTCAGATCCTTCGGCAACACCAGTCTCTGTTAACTCTCGTCTTGGTGGTAAAGTATGTCATGCTCTATGACAAAGTTTTCTTCGGTTCCCTGTTGAAGCAGATGTTGTGCAAGTTTGTGAATGAGACAGGGTCTGATTGGGACCAGTGGTTACCCTACCTGCTTTTCACATATCAAGAGGTTTCACAGTCATCAACAGGATTCTCCCCATTTGAACTGCTGTATGGCCGATATGTACACGGATTGGCCATTACCACAAGGTGCCAAACAGAGTTGGACTGAATAACATGTGCCATGTACTGTAAATGACCTGGGCATGGACAGTCCTAACCAAGTTGTATTCAGGGAGGTCCATATGGGGGCATGTTTTTACTTTGATCTCTTTCTGTACTTAGTTCAGTGTGGGTACATGCCATACAGCCATTGTGTTGTCTCTTTTGCATTATGTACGTGCTGCCTGGGTTGATGTTGCACTGTTGTGATATCCAGTGTGGTGTTAGTATAGTCTGTAGTGTTTCTTTAATATTCTAAAGCCTACAATGTGTTTATTGACTGTTATTTTTTTCTGAGGTCTCGGCTTAATATTTTTCTTTAGTTAACTCGGTTGTGTGGCTTCTGAGTAAGAGGTCTGCTTTGTTGACGTGAGCTCATCTGCTGCTCAAAGTGACACCGAGCTTTCATTGCAAATCATCTCTTTAAATTAGCACTTGATAGTGCTGGGCGGTATACCGGTTCATGCCAAAAAATGTGTTTTATTCTTATTATGATACGGATTTTTCTTGTATCGCAACACTGGTTTAAATAGTGTAAACAACGTTCGGAACGTGGCGCAGTGGGAAACTGTTTATGGGGGGACCTTTTTCACTGCTAAACATGCATGCAACGGAGTATATGTGTTAATGGAGGTATTGAATGGTGAAAATGGACAGACATTCTGAAATTGAAGCTGTAGCAGACTATAAAGTTGAACATGATAACACAGAAGAACTTTTGCCAAAAAAAGGAGCCATGTCTGTTTTCTGGAGATACTTTGGTTTTAAAAGGTCGGATGTGGGCCATTATATTCAAATGTGTGTATACTGTTTTTATACTACTGGATAATACTGCAAGCCAAGCTGTACTTGTTTGATTTTTTTTCAGTACTGTGTAATAGTGTGACAACATGTTGAATTCATTCTCGACATTTCCACTTTAATCTTGACGCTTATGACGAGAATAAAGTCGACATGTTGACTTTATTATCGACATTTCTACTTTATTCTTGCCATTTATGTTGATTAAAGTCGACATATTGATTTTATTCTCGTAATTTTTCATTAAAGTAGAACATCGTAAACTAAACTTCATCTTAAAATGAATTTTTAATTTACTAGATTTTCTCAAACCCCATCATAAGTGTTATAGCACATTAAATGCTTTGTGTTATGTGTTCCCCGAGCCATGTTAATCGCTACATGCTTCTTAAACTGACTTGACAATATGTGGCAGATTTTTAGTTGCTTTTTCCTTTTCTTCAGCACCTTCCTAGACATTCTTCTCCCACAATAGACAAAACCAAACCCACAAGTTGATTCCAGACCTAGAGGCTCATTTAACTTTCATTGCATGAAAAGGCAACAACATTTCAACAACTACTCATCACTAAATGTGTCACCTAATAGGTCCTGTTAATGGGAGGTTTCAAATATGCACCTCTCTAATCGCACGCTTTTCTTGCTTTATGCTTAATGAATCATTTTCTTTACTGTCTAAACCTATGTTAACTGTTCATTAATACACCTATTTTTGATATGGGAAGCTCAATCTGTTAGTTGAATCAGCGCAATCACCTTTTATATGTAATGGGACAATATTCATTACCTTTCAGCCTGTACAAATTTCCTAATTGTGCAATGACTTTTTTAAAAAAATAAACATTGACTGGTTTATGTAGTGTATGTACTTCTAATCTCCTTAAATATTTTAAGATACATCTTACATGGTCTCTCCAATATGTTTTAATCTTTTTTTTTTACTGAAGTAGCACTTCCCTCTCTACAAAATTTAAATCAGAATTAAAATCACAGAGTACCTGTTTAATAGTTCAAGTAACTGCAGGGAGGTTTTTGACTTCTTCACATGTGAGAACTTTAAAAATGCAAGTTTGTAGCATTTGCTATTTCAGTCTATATACACTACCAAATCAGAAGTCAGAAACACCCATAAATTTTCATGTTTCTTAAAGGAAATTGACTCCTTTTTTATCAAGATATCATTAAGATTAATTAAAATGTACCCAAGACATTACTAGTGTTTCTATGGCTACTTCTGCTGGAATTAACTGATTTTTAATTATTCACATATGACTGTAAAGCTCCATATTCAGCAGCAATTTCATTAGTGCATTATCTTATTCTTAATTAGTCATGTCAAATTCTAATTTGTTTTTAATGACACTTTGGAATTGATATAGCACTGCAGAAACCTGTTGATTTGGGTTGCAAAATACTGACATTCCTAAAGTTCAGTCCTGGATTCTAAAGTAGCCAAAAAAATGCTTTCTGAGGAAACGTTACTGTGTTGTTTCTTTTTCAGAATGAAGATTATTCCATTTGACAGATTGCCAAGAAACTGAAGATTACATACAAAGGTGTCTATTGTCTTGATATCTTATCAGGATAGAAAAAGAAGGGGAAGGCCCAGATGTACAACTGCATAAGAGGATAAGTACATCAGAGTCTGTAGTTTGAAAAACAAATTCCTTATAGGTCCTTAGTTGGCTTCCTCCTTAAATGCACGCCAAATACCACTGTCATCGGCAACAGAGAAAAGATGAATCCTGGATGCTGGCTAACATATTCTTTTCCAGTAATTTTCCATCCAATGTCTGTGTTATTTTACGTATGTTATTTTTTTTTTTTTTTATTTTGCCTGTTTCAAATATGGCGTTATCTTTGAAACTATCCCCCTATTGTCTTTTCTCTGTTGTACATGACACTGGTGTTTTGACATCTGGGCTTTCCCCTTTCTTCTATCCTGGTAATATCCATCTTGCCCTCTTCTCTCAAGACAGTAATTGAAAATCTTTAGTTTCTTGCTAATCAGTTACATGAAATAATAACTATTTGAGAAAAAGACATGTTTCTTGAGAAAGCGGTTTCATTTTGGCTATTTTTGAACCCAGAATTTAACTTTACGAATGCCAGTACCTTTTAATCCAAGTAAACAGAATAACAGGTTTCAACAGTGTTAACACTAGAACTACCAAAGCCTATGAAAAAACTTGTAATCCCAGCCCACCTTAAATCCCTTCGCACCTCTCCGTCAGTGTCTTTTGTCTTGCAAATGTGTCGATCAGCACAAGCAGCCTACTATCCCATCCGCCCCCCACCCACTGCCGCAGCTCAATTTGCAAAGAAGGTTTTCGGTCCTCAGTGTTTATGTTGAAGTGAATTGCCTGGAGTTGTAGAGGGTAAATAATATATTGTCATTTGGAATACATACATTTCATGTATGTTCCGTGTCTACAACGAGCTATGTAAACACATCCTTAAAACTGAAATGTTTTTCATGTTGTAGTAATAAATGACAAAATGTAGACATGAACTGTATGATGTATGAAGGCTGATGTCCAAATATCAAATACACACTTTCACAAAAGGTACAAGGATAATATGACAGCTTCCGTGGTGCAGCGGTAAGAACTGCTGACTTGTAATCAAGAAGTCGCCTGTTTGATCCTGGTTGCCTTGAAAATTTACCGTTTTGAGTAGTGACCTGCTCTTATTGTTAATATTATTCAATAAAAACATACATTTGATTTGTGTCTGACAGTCGGTGTAAATTTATGGTACTTGTAAAAGTTAGTGTTGTTTTTCACTTTTATTCTCAGTCATGATCACGATGCAACAACCCCCCCATATCTGACGTTGTTGGTTTTTATTTGAAACTGGGAATAACTGAGGATGTGAGTGGTATTTTGAGACAATGGAACTGGAAATGTAATAAATGTTTTTGCAATATATAAAATAAAAAAATTGTGTGATTAAGTCTTATTCTTGTGCTCCCCTGCTTGCTAAGTTATCCTAATTTTCTAACTAAAGTGCTCCTTAAATTTTAATATTACTAAAAATGAATATTGAATCTATTCTGTGCTACACACTCCCAATATTATGACTCTACATGAAATACTTTCTAGTCAGATTCAATTTGTCACCAAGGAGTGGCACATTGCACATTCAAATTCTCTTTTACATAGATGGCTATACTTACAATTTAAAAAAAAAAAATTTCCTATCTTTTCTAATGAATATGTATTCACCTACAGTATATTATAATCTCCTCTATCTTCCAGGTCTAGCACAGATTCTTTTACTGCTATATCATAACCTACTTGTTTGGCTCTAAAATAAATTTGCCACTAGTTAATAGTGAACTGATTTGCATGAAAATGAATTTGCAGCAAAACGTGGTACTTTGCTTGACAAAAAAAATTGCAGAACAAATGGCATTTTGCTTCCAATGAAATTTGTACCATTAGCACAATAAGAAGTGTTCTTTTTCCATCACGGGAGGGTTTTCATTTAATAGCACATGTGAATGTCTGTGTCATTAAAAATCTCAAGTGGAAAAATACAATCACTAGCCTCCTCCCAATTTGTAGGCAATTTATTGAGCCAACAGATGTATATTGCTGTTGTACTTATATTATAATGCAGACAGTTATAATGATAATGTTGGTGATTGCATCTTTAAATATGCATCAGAAGAAACAAGAAAGCACGAGGCTGCTGGGTAATGGCTGGTAGGGAAGAGGCTTCTCATTTTGTGTGTTTTCTTATGGAGTGAAAATACTAATGTACTTGGTGCATTTTGTTGTGTCTTCATGTGAAAAATATGCTTCATGTCACAATTTGTAAAATATTTTGCACTCCTCCACAGTGGTGTGAACAAGAGATGAGTAGAATCAATTTGACTTGTATGCTGCTGATTACTAGAATTCCACACTGGTGTGAAATGAACACAGCTAAACACAGTAGTGTTAGCAAAGCTTTAGAAAGTAATAATCCTTTTATTCCAACCAAAAATCTGTCTTGATTTGTAAAATCACCTGTGAAATTAATTTTAATGTCACTTTTGCCAAAAACTGTGTGCGAAACAAAACGTACCTTTTTTGCTCATCAGTATACCACTTTTTCATTTCTCCTCCTCCTCCTAATCTTAGCACCAAACCATCAAAATGTGCATTAGAGAACTATTACATCATTTAACATCTATCTATTATAAAAAGAAATCCTGTCCTGGAAAGCAAGTCCATGATACGTGTTCTTCTCAGAAGACATTTTAAAGACCCGCGAGACCAAAGACAACGCCCTACCTTTACAATTTATGTCTGTCACATCCCCCGACTCTGGAGCTTCCCTCTGCCTCCGCAGAGGATGGCCATTCTCTGGACATGAGCGCCCTGCCTCATGTCCTCTGCTGTTGGAGGAACCAGCATTCTCCCCTTGATTCCTCCCTTTCCTCTTGGATGCCATGACGGTTTGGGTCTGCACATGGCAAACGCACGGATCCAATCCCGTCTGTGTCCCCACAGAGCGACATGAGACCGCCGTGGGCTCAGGACGTAGGGCACTAGGACCCTGGGCACTCATCAGCCCCCGTCCTGCCAGCCCTCTCGATTGTTCTCCCCTTACCTTGCGCACAGCTCTCAGCTTCGCGTCCACTGTTGGAGAACCCCCTACTTGGTTCCGATCATTTGTATCACGGGCCTTTTCGGTGGGCTCTCCTTTATGCTTTACGGGGTCGGCTTTACTCACCATCCCCGCCGTACCTCTCCGACCGAAGAATCCAGCGTTGCGTTGTCCTGTCGCAGCTTGCAGCAACTCCACTGACGCGACCGCCTTCCTCTCCAGCTTCAGCAACTCTGCACAGAGGGCACTCAGCACCTATAACAATGGCGAGCACAGAAATCCAGCCGGTGATTGACTTACCTGACTGTCAGTCAAAACATCCGACTGCTTCCTGTGGGGCCGTTCCTCCAGCCCAATCGGGTCTCTCCCTGGCACGAGATGAACATTCCTTGGTCCTGCCTCCATCGAATCATTGGTGGGCACACAAGACACACAGTCCAATCCCGTGCCTGTCGCGGGGAGGGACTTCCGGTCCGCGGCCATTTTGCTCTCCCTCCTGGTGCGGCGACGAGCCTCGGCTTTCTGAGCGGCAGCGACTCCTCTCCGGCAGCTCTCCCTGCTGCCACCGCGTCAACGAAGCGCCATGGATCGACATGCGCCTGCCACTGACACGGATCCGGGCAGCCCCTGCCTGCTAAACATAAAACACACGCGTTTGCCGGCAAACAAGGAACTTACCTCCCGGGTCCCGTCTGTCCGAGGAGACATCCCTGGCATGGCCTCATAGGAGCCCACTGCCCTCTTGCTCCGCCTATTGTCTTCTCTCACCAGGAAAAGATGGCCCTTCTGTGGACCGGTGGCGTCCGTGGGGTTGTGCGTGTGCCGCTCCCGCGGCTGCACCAGGCCGTCCACAGAATGATTTCTTGAACCAGATCCCCGCCTGCTGACTACGCCACTGTGGAACCTGGCCCAGACACAGACAGACGGACATCGTTTTAAAGTCACCCAACACACGTTTATTTACACTATTTACAAAGGTCAATGAAGCACAACCCAGTGCCACAGCACCAATCGCCCCACAAGTCCAGGCCCTTTCACAATGCCTTTACTCTCTTCAGGCCGCCTCCTTGCCTCCTCCAGAGACCTCGTCCTCTTCCACCCAACTCTAGCCACAATATGAAGGGAGGTGGCCCCTTTTATATTCCCCCGGATGTGCTCCAGGTGTGTTCCGGCAATCTTCCACCGACACGCCCCAGTGTGGCGGAAGTCCCGGAAGCACTCCGGGTGTCCCTGCTCCTCTTCCCCCCAGCACTTCCTGGTCCCCATAGCCGCCAGGGTGGTCGTCCCCACGTGGTCTGGGGAAGGCATAAGCCCTATTCCGGTCCTCCGGGGCGTCCTGGCTGGGTCGCCACCTGCGACACCCCTAATAATTGTATCTCCCTCTATTACTACTTCTCCCTCAATGGAAACTGTTTTTTGTAGTGACTCATTGGGGCTCCACATTCTTGCCTGCCATTTCAGTGGTGTTGTATGTTGCCGAATCCTCAAGATCCTGAAAAGCATAATAGTCAATATCATTGCGGGCAGTTAGCCGAATACTTCAAAATACAGGCACTTCTTCAATAGATTTATGTTTAAGTATGAACTAAAATTAGACACTTTCTACAACAAACAACTTGTAATAGCACATCGATTATATGTATTTCTGCTATAACAAGCCTATTTGGGCCTGGTTTTTAATTACATGATATTGTGAAGTGTTATTAAAAGTATCCATCCATCCATTATCCACCGCTTATCCGAGGTCGGGTCGCGGGGGCAGCAGCCTAAGCAGGGAAGCCCAGACCTCCTTCTCCCCGGCCACCACCTCCAGCTCCTCTGGGAGGACCCCGAGGCGTTCCAAGGCCAGCCGGGAGATATATTCCCTCCAGCGTGTCCTGGGTCTGCCCCGTAGCCTTGTCCCAGTGGGGCATGCCCAGAACACCCCCCCACTAGGAAGTGTCCAGGGGGCATCCTAACCAGATGCCCGAACCACCTCAACTGACTCCTCTCAATGTGGAAGAGTTGCGACTCTACTCCGAGTCTCTCCTGGATAACTGAACTCCTCACCCTATCTCTAAGGGAAAGTCCAGCCACCCTGCGGAGAAGTCATTTCGGCCGCTTGTATCCGCGATCTTGCTCTTTCGGTCACTACACAAAGCTCGTGGCCATAGGTCTTGCGGCCACAGCTCCATTCTGCTGCTTCGACAATGGAGGCTCGGAAATTGGCTCATTCAGACTCAATGAAATCTGTTAATCTTATTAAAAGTATTCATGAGTATTTCATGAAGTGTTACAAACTGGTGACATGCATGCCTTTCTAAAGAATAAATAGAGGCATCTCTGCCGTGAAATAAATCCTCTGTTAATGGAAATAAGGATTGAAACCGCCAAAAGGAGAAGTCAGTTCTGAACGTTCCTTACAGCATAATGGTGAGAATCGCCAAAAAGATGTTATTTTCAAAAGTTCGTTACGGGGCACAGCGCGAAATGAAACATACTTAACTTTTGGCTTACTTGTCTGAACTTATCATGATTTACAAACCAGAGCGCACATTAAGATCTCAAGATGCCGGTCTACATATGATTCCAGAAATTAATAAAATAACAGTAGGAGGTCAAGCCTTTATTTACAGGGCCCCTAAACTGTGAAATGGTCTGTCTGCTACTATAAGAGATACCCTTTCGGTCTCAGCTTTTAAATCCCAGCTGAAGACTCACTACTTCAGTTAGCGATGCACCGATACCACTTTTTTGGAAAACGAGTACGAGTACTTGCATTTCAGTACTCGCCGATACCGAGTACTTAATAAAAACATGATTTAAATTTACAGGTAACAGCTTTAGTCATATAATTTAACAAAAAAAAAACAAGAAATTCTCGTCTATCCACTGGGAGGTTAGGCTAATTAGCAACACGGGGCTAACACTGCTTGTCCAAATATCCGTGGTGAAACTAAACGCAGAGGAGGCTTGCAGTAGGCTGTGGATATGTTTTTTCACGGAGTCGTGTAGTTTAGGCAGCTCCATGTCAGTCATGTAGCGGCGGCTTGGGACATCATATCTGGGCTCCAGAACATGGAGGAGACGCAGGAATCCCACATTTTCTACCTCTGAGAGTGGCTGGTCACTCAATGCAATGTACTCGATAATTGCCTGTGTTATTTTCACAGCACGTGGATTGTCTCTGGACATTTTCTCTCGTCTTGCAAGAGTTTGCTGCAGCGTGGGTTGTGTTGGTTTAGAAGCGTGGGTAAACTCTGTACTCGTTGTCGTGTTGGGATTTTAGGTACTTGATTAAATTACTTGTGTTAAATGCACTACCTTTTGAGCCTCCTCTGGACAATTTCGCTGAGCACAATTTGCAGTCCGCCTTTGTTTTGTCGTCTTCATTCACTTTGAAATAGTTCCACACGGCTGACATCTCTCGCCTCGCCTTCTCCCCGCTCTGAGCTGCAGCCGGGGCCTGGGGGCGGGCATTTGGCGCCTGTGATTAAACCCTTACACGCCGCTCAAACATAGACATTTCTCAGACCGTGGTATCGGTCCCCGGTATCGGGGGACTTTTAACGAGTACGAGTACTTTAGAAAATGTGGTATCGAAGCCGATACCAGATACCCGTTTCGGTATCGGTGCATCCCTAACTTCAGTTTAGCATATCCTGACTAGAGCTGCTGATTAACTGTACAGACTGCATCTCTGTTGTTAATCATTAGCACTAAAACATAAGTAACATGATAGTTATAATTTGTTACTAACCCTCACCTATTCTGTTTCTCTTCTGGGTACTCAACTGTGGCACTTGGGGGTCCTTTCATCGGCTGGCTCAATGCTGTTTCAGCTGTGGAATGGCCAAATGGGGGAGGCAGCTTGATGGCTGAGGTCTCCAGGACTCTAAACAAATCTAAATCATATTATGTGATATCATCTACTGTTAAATTCTGCTCCGTACTTGTAAAAAAAATTTTTATACTGTATTGAGGATTTGTTTTGTTCTGTTCTGTTCTGTGTATTGTATTGACCCCTTTCTTTTTGACACCAACTGCATGCCCAACCTACCTGGAAAGGGGTCTCTTTTTGAACTGCCTTTCCCAAGGTCTCTTACATTTTTTTCCCTACAAGGGTTTTTTTGGGAGTTTTTCCTTGTTGTCTTAGAGAGTCAAGACTAGGGGGCTGTCAAGAGGCAGGGCCTGTTAAATCCCATTGCTGCACTTCTTGTGTGATTTTGGGCTATACAAAAATAAATTGTATTGTTTGTAAATACAGTGTGAAGGATGAGCATGGGAAATTAGTGATAGTGAAACAGTTGAATGTTTGGCATTGAAAGCAGCAAGTGTGAAAAGCGTATAAATTATGTATTGCCGTGTTTCTTTGGTTTCCAGTGAAGTGTCCAGGTTGTAACTGATCCTCCATTTCTTTTTGTCCTCTTGTTTATATAGCAATGGCCCAGATGGAATTGATGTGATTGACAGGGACGATTAACCTGAGGGGTCACGGCTCTACAGCATTTTACTTCCCCCTTTGTTTCCAGGGGAAAAACATTTAAGCAGACACACAATAGACTGTATACAAATGGGACAACGCTATAAAAGACATGACTGTTTACAGAACACATTTAAGACGTCCCCATTCGTGTAGCACTGCTACAAGATTGTGTTGAGAACATTTTAAATGCTCAGTGATGCACATCATAAATGCAGTGCCTTGAAACAGCTGGGGATCATTCAGTTCCATTACTTCTTTCTGTTACATTACAGAGAAGTGTGAAAAATTTTTCACCAACTTTTTTTTTTTAATTTGGCAACAACCCCTTGCTTTCTTCCTACATATTAACAGTGCACCAACAGTGACCAGACAAACAGCATAAGCCCAATCCACTCCAGCTTATCCTATGATCCAAGCGAATATTAGAAAATGTCACTAGCAATAGTTGTGTTTGCAATAGGAATCGGTTCAACAAATACTTGAAAGACATTCAGAGAGTCATCAACACTTCTGATGAAAACAGCAATTTAAGACACATCAGCAGCACCAGTGCTCCCATCTATTTCAATGGAGGAACAAATAAATGCCTTTACTTTCTTCTTCAATTGCCTGCCAAAGTCTGAATCCGTGACTGTTACTGTTTGTCTTGACAAACTTACACTGTATTAACAAAAGCCTGACACTTATCAGTGCATACTAGTCCAGCTGCCTTTAACATGCATGTTTTGATGAAGTACCCTTCAGAATATGGCTTTGATATTAATGTGATTAGATGACAATAATGTCACTAAGCTTCACTGCTGTATCAACCATCTGACCACTATGAGTAAAAACAAACTGATGCTTTCTAAGAGGAGCATTTAACTTAACAGCTTCTTGCTGTGAGCAAATTTAGCAAGCTGGCATGTGGTTCATTTCCGCCAAAACTATGTTGTTGTTAATTTACTGTATCTTGGAATGCTCAAGTTTCTGAAGACGCCTTATGTTTCTTCACCAAAGACATTTCTTTCCAGTGTGTTTTCAAATTACAATACAATACAATACAGTTTATTTTTGTATAGCCCAAAATCACACAGGAGGTGCAGCAATGGGCTTTAACAGGCCCTGCCTCTTGACAGCCCCCCAGCCTTGACTCTCTAGGAAGACAAGGAAAAACTCCCAAAAAAAACCTTGTAGGGAAAAAATAGAAGAAACCTTGGGAAAGGCAGTTCAAAGAGAGACCCCTTTCCAGGTAGGTTGGGCGTGCAGTGGGTGTCAAAAGAAGGGGGTCAATACAATACAATGCAGTACACAGAACAGAACAATTCCTCAATATAGTAAGAGATAAAAAATATAAACTTTAGAAGTACAGAGCAGAATTTAACAGTAGATGATATATCCTATAATAAGATTTGGATTTGTGTAGAGTCCTGGAGACCTCATCCTTCAAGCTGCCTCCCCCATTTGGCCATTCCACGGCTGAAACAGTGCTGGGCCAGCCAATCCGATGAAAGGACCCCTCTTTCCCACGATTTCTGAGATCCTCCATCTGGGATGACTTTTCCTTAGGTAGGCAAAGCAACTTGGCAGGTGGGCCGTGGCACCAAGTGCCACATTTGAGTACCGAGAAGAAAAACGGAATAAGTGAGGGTTAGTATGCAACTAGGGGGCTCCGCTCCCTGCTCGCTTCGCTCGCCAACCCCTGGTGTTGGGTAACCCGAAATACATTGATGTATGTATGAGATATATTGGAGTGTGAAGGCTCAGATGACGAATAAAGGAAGTAAAGAATCGATAGCATGGCACATTCGAAATATTTATTGGAATATTTCTTTATATACAACATTTGTAGTAAAGATGGTTTGTTGTCCTTGAATGAGTCTTCCTTGGTCTGGAGTATCTCTAGCTTTAACTTTAATGTCAGATGAATGCCGAACTCTTGAGAAGGCTACATAAAGTTGTCCATGTCCAAATACTGGTTCAGAGAGGTATATGCCAACTCTGTCCATGGTTTGTCCTTGGGATTTGTTGATTGTCATGGCAAATGCAGATTTAATTGGAAATTGGCGTCGTTTAAGTGTAAAAGGTAACTCCAGGTCAGAACTTGTAAGGTCAACTCTAGGAATCAAAACAGTATTGTTAGAATGTGATCCTGTAAGTACTTTTGCTTGAATAACATTGTCTGTTATGGTGTTGATGACTAAACGTGTACCGTTGCATAAACCTTGTTTAGTATTAAGGTTTCTTAACAGCATGACTATTGTCCCTATTTTAAGGTTAAGATTGTGTTATGGTAATCCGGCTGGGTTAATAGTGTTTAAATATTCTAACGGGAAATGAAGATGCTCATTCTCGTCTTCAGAATCAACATTGTCAGTACTCAGAAAGAGGCGGCTTTCTTCAGGAAGTAACGCAATGACCTGGTCATTTATCCGATCAACGTGAATATTTTTTGGACATAATATAGCCCGTTGTGTTAATAGTGGTATCTGGTCTAATGAGATTGTTGTTCCAAACACCTCCGTGACTAAGTCGTCGCAGATAAAGGGTTGAGGGATCTGAATAATATCTGGGTGAAGTCCACATGTATTGGTAAGGTTTCCATCTCCTAGTTGTAATAACCAATTGGTATATTCTGGATCTGGACATCGCATGTTTTGTACCAAATGTATTGTCTCAAAGTAATGCCAATTGTCTGCGTATTTCAAACTGGACTGAACAATAGCTGAACGCATGGCATGTGGAACAATAGCTAAGCATTGTCGAAAATCTCCTCCTAATAACAGTACTTTTCCTCCAAACGGAATATTATTATTCATTAACGTTTGGAGAAGTTTATCAATGGTGTTGAGTAAATGACTGGATGCCATTGTACATTCGTCTAAAATCAAGAGTTTTGCAAGACGGAGTTCTTGTGCATTGTTACTGTTCATTTTCATAGTTGATACCGATGTTTCCATGATTGGGACTGGAAGTTTGAATAAGGAGTGACATGTGCGACCATTTATTAACAAATTAGCTGCTACTCCGGTTGTAGCTGATGCGATAATTAACTGTTGTTTTGCAGTAAAGAAATGTATAAGTGTTTCATAAAGGTATGTCTTTCCGCTTCCCCCAGGTCCGTCCAGAAAGTAGCATTTGGGTATCGGGCTGTCGTCTTGTGTGGCAAGAACAATCTTATTAAAAGCAGCAGATTGTAAGGTATTTAATCTGGAAATCATAGTTTGCGCAATACGTTGTTCTTCTTGCAGATCTGTGGGTGTTGAATGTAGAGTCGGTAATGAATCTGGAACATTTGGTAAATTGAAGTTATCCAACGTATATCCAAGGAGCATTAGAGCTAACTGAATGTCTTTAAGTGCATAGGCTTCACAGTTTATGCAGGAATCATTGTTTCCATGTAGCTTGTGGCATATGTCTTCTATCATTCCTTGTTTGTTTGTATTCCAGAGGTGTAATGGATCTGATGGGGAGGAGAATGCACAGATATAAGCAAATAGTTGGCGAACTTGAGCTGGCATTGAAAACGATATCGCATCATTTAGAGTTTTCTGCCAAAGTGTATCATCCAATAAATATCCTTTGTCATTTACTGCCTCTTGGAATGTCTTACAGAGTTTGATGCTGTTGCCAATCCGAATTGTTTTAATGTCGTCAAATGCTCCGGTTTCATGTTGAAGAAGTAACCGTAGATAAAACCTTTCTGGCTCCTTAATACTGACAGTGTACATTCGCCCTATGACAATATTACCGTGGTGATGTCGTTTTCTCCATAACGTACCATTGTCAACCCAAACATAGTGAACCGGAATCTCCCAGTACTTCCACCGGTGAGCATCCTGATCGTTTTGATTGAGTTTAAACCACGCGGTAAGTTTAGTGTCTTTTGCAGCTGCTCTCTTTGCTGCTTGGACCTCATTACCTACGTGAAAACAGACATTTTGTTCGTGCTGCAAATGAACCGGCAAGCGACATATTGTGTGGCTCTGATTGTGCATTGGAAAGCAATATATTCTCCACATGGCCTCTGGAGCACTGATGTACCATAAATCTACATACATTCAAGTTTCATCGTGATCATTTCTTTCAGATACTGAAACATTAGCGCAATCATGGCCCTTGTAAACGTATTTGAATAGATACTTAACGCTTTTTACTGTAGCACAGATTTCAACATTTATATGGCAGTTGTATCGTAAACATAAATATGGATTGTATGCCACGACCCAGCTATTGTCAATTTGACGACCCTGAATAATGTGCAATGCATTTGTCTTTCGTCTCATATACTTAGGATATCCGTTAATATTTCCAAGTGTAGCGTCTTGGAAATCTTTGGGGAATCCTTTAGAACATTTGCCATTAATCATACATGGACTGTTTGGATTTCTATCGCCACATGGTGTATGAATCATATTTCTGATAACAATTTGAAAGAGACGCGGAGAAGTGTCACGGTATGGAATTTCAGCTTTAACTATTTTATTGATGTCATCTTCCGTGCGAATTTTGGAATCATCATCCAGTATTATTAATATATGGGCGTGCGGCAAACCTCTCTTTTAAAACTCGATAACGTGGATAATGGCTGTAACAGTCCCAAATAGAGATCTATTTTTGATATCTTCCAGCAGGTTATTTAGTTTAAGTCTAAAGACTCTTGCAACTAAATCCGAACGATTTTCGACTCTTTGCCATGGCATAAGATTATTTGTAATTTCTTTCCATTTAGGATTGCAGGTCATAGTGATAAATAGATCAGGTTTGCCAAACTTTCTTACGATAGCCATCGCATTCTGGTAATGCTGTTGCATATTACGTGGGCTGCCTTGAAAGGTACATGGTAGAATAACTGGTTTTCCAGCCGGATGATCCATGACGTCAGCATCACGATTTATGTAGTCTATCAGTGATTTGTAGTTATCAGCTTGCAGTGTAGGCTGGTTGTTTCTAATCCACTGGAGATCATTTGATTCTGCTCGAATATAAACGTCAACTATGTATTGTTGAGTTAGCTTTCCTGCATTGAGTAATGGATTAAAGTCGTCTCTTACAGAGAGTCTGTAGGAGAAATATTCTTTCATGGATACACGTGATCGCTTTTGCGCCTGATGTTTTTTATATCTGGAGATGAGAGCACTTCATCCTTCTTGGCCAGTTGGAAACAAAATGGGTTATGTCAAAGTATCAAGTTTTGGAAAACAAATGTCTATGCGTTGGAAGCGAGGTTTGTTGTTTCCATCAGGACGCAAATGCAAGACAATATCGCGGTCAAATGGAGGCTCACCATCTTTACTTTGAAAGACAATTGCAACTTCATTAATGATGGGAAGATTGTATCATCTTGGATCTTGTTCTTTGTCCTTTATTAACACTAAAGCAATTTTAGTTGGCGCTACACCTTCTGCCTCCGCTTTTGTATTGGCCTCTCTTTCAACCTCATGTAACATCTTTATAGACTTAGCTAATGGGTGATTGTTTATGACTTCAGCGACGTTTCTCATTATCAGCTCTGTGCATTGCTTGTTTTCAGGCAGGTTCATTCGTTGATAGATTGCGTCGTCTGGATCTAACACGTAGATCTGTGCATATTTGCGTTTGCGATTTTGTTCCAGGTGCACTGTTCCAATCCAATGTAATATTTGTCCACATACGCGAAAGCAGTATGGTCCATTGCCAGCTGGTGGCCTAATATTTACCCTGGTAGATGCAAAAGCAAATGAACTATTGTAGGATCTAATACAGTCCATAAAGTTTTTACTTTCGGGGACATTGTTAGTTAGAAGCCTTCGTAGATATTCAGGATATTCATCTAAAGGAGGCAAATGATATTCATTGATCTTTATGAATGTTCATTAATAGTGGACTCATTACAGAATGCGTTGTCAGCTAATTGGCGTAATTGTTCAGCGGTTGTTTGTCGTTCCTTTTCCGTTTATTTAATTTCCCATCGGGATTAATAAAGTATCTATCTATCTATCTATCTATCTATCTATCTATCTATCTATCTATCTATCTATCTATCTATCTATCTATCTATCTATCTATCTATCTATCTATCTATCTATCTATCTATCTATCTATCTATCTATCTATCTATCTATCTATCTATCTATCTATCTATCTATCTATCTATCTATCTATCTATCTATCTATCTATCTATCTATCTATCTATCTATCGACTCTGTCGTTTGAGAGGTGCGTTGTAGGCGCCTGCGTGCATTAATTGTATCCAGGCGGGCTTGTTTCTGTATGTTCATTAGTCGAGATGTGTCGTTTGGGAGCCGTGACTGCTCTGCTTGCGTTCTTTGAGAAGCGCGTTGTAGGCGCCTGCGTTCATTGTGTTTATCAAGGCGGGCTCGCTTTTGTAGCCCCGTCAGTCGAGATCTTTCTTCCTTGAGCCGTGCCTGCTTTGCTTGCGGCATTTCAGACGCGCGTTAGGCGCCTACGTTCATTGATTTTATCCAGGCGGGCTCGTCTTTGTATCTCCGTCAGTTGCGGTGTTTCGTTTTGAACCCGTGCCTGCTGTGCTTCCACTGTTTCAGATGCGCGTTGTAGGCGTCCACGTTCCTTTCTTATCCGTTTCTCTATTGACTCTGTCGTTTGAGAGGCGTGTTGTAGGCGTCTGCGTGCATTAATTGTATCCAGGCGGGCTCGTTTCTGTGTGTCCGCTAGTCGAGATGTTTCGTTTGGGAGCCGTGACTCCTTTGGTTGCGTTCTTTGATTGGCGCATTGTAGGCGCCTGCGTTCATTGTTTTTATCAAGGCGGGTTCGTTTTTGTAGCCCCGTCAGTTGAGATCTTTCTTTTTGGAACCGTGCCTGCTTTGTTTGCGGCGTTTCAGACGCGCGTTGTAGGCGCCTGCGTTCATTGATTTTATCCAGGCGGGCTCGTCTTTGTATCTCCGTCAATTGCGGTGTTTCGTTTTGAACCCGTGCCTGCTTTGCTTCCGCAGTTTCAGATGCGAGTTGTAGGCGTCTATATGCATTGTATTTGTCTATGCGGGCTTGCTTTTGTAGCTCCGTTAGTCAAGCTTTTTGGGTTTGTAGCCAAGATAGTTTTGCTTCCGCGGTTTCAGATGCACGTTGTAGGCGCCTCCATTTATTTTTTGTATCCATGCGGGCTCGTCTATGTAGCGCCGTTAGTTGATCTGGATCGTTTTGGAGACGTGACCGTGACTCCATTAGTTATCCGTTGTCTACCGTTAGTAATAGGGATAATTCCACTTACTGTTAACACAGAGCGTTTTCTGTGGTTGTACTGTCAATACCGCATGACTAATGTGATTCACATATGCTATATGGTTTGGACGTGTGAGGATGCCGTACGTTTATACAGTTGTCCATGTGTAAAGTCCGTGTCATTTGAGAAACGCGTTGTAGGCGCCCGTGTGCATTGTTTTCAGGAAGGCGGGCTGGTGTTTGTATCTCCGTGAGTCGAGCCGTCTCTTTCTGGAGCCGTGCCCGCTTTGCTTTACTATGCCGTGTAGTGTGTACGTTTGCGGCATCCATACTCTCTCCGGTTTGATTTTGGGCGGGGCGCTAAATCCTGTTGTGTTTGTTTGTTCTGTGGCCGTTCTCTGTGGCCGTGTCGTTAGGTATGGGCTTGTTGTTTTATTTGTTATTTCCGTTAGTGGAGCTGTATTGTGGTTGTATTTGGTGTAAAGCATTCAGCGGTTTGTACAATTCCAAGCAGCACATTATTCCTAACTTCACTCCGCAGTAGTGCCACTCACAATATGGAGGTGACGCCTGCGCCCTTCGCACTATCTTTGTGGACATGTGGGGCCTCCGTAGCCTCTTCCGTTTGAATCCGGGCTGCAGCGCAGAATCTTTTTTTTTGGCGTGGCTGTGTCGTTAGCTATGGGCGCCTTGTTGCTTCATTTCTCATTCTCGTCAGTGGAGCTGTTTTGTTTTTGGGCGGTGAGTCGTTCGTTCGCGGTGGATACGACTTCGATTGCGGTTTATGAGACGTGCGCTATACGCGCCTGCGCAGTACGTCTCATGGTCCCATCGCCGTAAACCTGCGTCCATACCATCCGGTTTACCATTCTCGGTTAGTAATATGGATTATAACTGTCATGTTACTTATGTTTAAGTGCTAATGACTAACAACAGAGATGCAGTCTGTACAGTTAATCAGCAGCTCTAGTCAGGATATGCTAAACTGAAGTAGTGAGTCTTCAGCCGGGATTTAAAAGCTGAGACCGAAGGGGCATCTCTTATAGTAGCAGGCAGACCATTCCACAGTTTAGGGGCCCTGTAACTAAAAGCTTGACCTCCCACTGTTATTTTATTAATCATTGGAATCATAAGCAGACCGGCATCTTGAGATCTTAATGTGCGCTCAGGTTTGTAAGTCATGATAAGTTCAGACAAATAAGCCGGACCTTGGCCATTTAATGCTTTATATGTTAAAAGGAGGATTTTGAAATCTGCCCTAAACTTAACCGGGAGCCAGTGTAAGGATTTAAGAACTGGAGTTATGTGTTCGTATTTTCTTGTTCTTGTAATAATTCTTGCAGCCGCATTTTGGATTAACTGGAGGCTGTATAATGAACAGTTTGAACATCCAGTGAACACTGCATTGCAGTAGTCAATCCTACTAGAGATAAATGCATGAATTAGTTTGTCAGAATCCTGTTTATTTAAAAAGCGCCTTAATTTCCTAACATTTTTAAGATGGAAGAAACATGTTTTGGACAACTTTGTAATATGTGCTTTAAATGACATGCTAGAGTCAAAGATAACTCCTAGATTGCGGGCTGATTCAGTAAAATTGACTGGGATTCCAACTGAGTTAAATGATGACAAAATATTGTTGTGATCAGCGTCATTCCCTCCAACAATTAACATCTCTGTTTTATCTGTATTTAAAGACAAGTAGTTCTCATTCATCCACTCCTTTAATTCGCTAACACAACTAATTAAAGACAACATTGGAGAAACTTCATTTGATTTAAATGAAAGGTATAACTGGGTGTCATCTGCATACGAGTGAAAATTAACATTGTTTCCTAATGATAGATCCCAGTGGAAGCATGTACAGTGAAAACAGTAAAGGTCCCAGTACTGAGCCCTGCAGGACACCATATTGAACTTCTGTGTATAATGATGGAGTACTGTCAGCACATTTCTGTACATATTGGAATCGATTTGATAAGTAAGAACTAAACCAAGCGAGAACAGTGCCTGTAAGCCCAACATCATTTTCTATCCTGTGCAGTAAAATAGAATGGTCAATGGTGTCAAACGCTGCACTTAAGTCAAACAACATAATTATAGTGGAGTTTCCTTCATCAGAGGATATCAGAATGTCGTTTACAACCCGTGTTAGTGCCGTTTCTGTACTATGACCAGTGCGAAAACCAGACTGGAATTTCTCAAATAAATTGTAATGCGTAAGATGTGTCTGAAGCTGACTGGCAACTACTTTTTCTAGTATTTTAGAAACAGTAAATTTGAAATAGGCCTATAATTATTTAGTATATGTGGGTCAAGGTCTGACTTTTTAAGTAATGGTTTAATGACTGACACTTTTAGTGTATCAGGTACTGTGCCATGCAATAATGAACTATTGATAATGTTTAGGATAGGCGCTGAAAGAACATCCATTGCACTTTTTACTAGTTTTGTTGGCACTGGATCTAGGGAACAAGTAGTGGGCTTCATTTTAGAAATTAAACTTAAGACTTTCTGCTCAGTTACAGGATTAAAATTACTAAAGTGCTGAGTGCAATGCGAGACAGGGTCTGCTAAGCTAGTATTTGGTTTATACTGTGATGCAGAGATCTGGGATCTTATATTTTTAATTTTCTCATTGAAGAAGTTCATAAAGTCTGTACTGCTAATATCTGTTGGTATTTTGCACTGTTGATCTGAATTTCCATTTGTTAATTTAGCCACTGTTTTAAACAGTACCCGAGGATTGTTATTATTTCTATCTATTAATGTAGAATAATATTCTGACCTGGAAATTAAAATGCTATTGTAGTTTGCCTAATGCAGTGTTAGAATTAACTACTATGTAAAGGCCAGAAACAAAGTAGAAAGGATATCTAGTGACTAAAAAAGGGATTTTTGTTCCTTTCTAAAAATTTTAACTCCTCAGACTACAGATCGTGCCAGAACTCCAGTGCAGAGCTCACACATTCAGATCAACACTCCTATAGTGATACATTGTAGTTGCCTATTAACTTAACCTGTATGCTCTAAATCCTAAGCCATGCATATGTTATGTTACAGCACAAACCAGTCAACTTCAACTCATATTGCTCTATAACTTCTTTTAAAACATACACATTTTATTTTATATGACTTGTCTATTTTTAACTTGTAATCTTTTTTTAAGCTTTATTGGATCTAGGCTGAGTGACTTGTTTTTCTCGTCATACACATTTCATTGTATGTTGACCCTGTGTTAACCTATATATGACAAATAAACCTAAACCTAACCTAATAAAGAATTTACTCTTTTAAAAAAATCTATGCTAACTTAGTTGGTAATTCTGTAAGGACATGAATAAATTAAAATCCTATAGGGATTCTTTTGGCACAGAGGTGAAAGAAAATCCTGAATGCATATAAATAAGATGTTTTGCTTTAAAAAAAAAATAGATGTATTTGCCCAATTTGCAGTTTCATCAAGACAGAAATGTAAGAAATAATATAACTGGTATATTAACTAACAGCATTAAGATAGTAAACTGTAGACTGTCATTTACAGTAATGCATTGGGCAAGATCAAGTAGAGCCCTAAATTAGTTTGCCAGTAAGGGCTGATTCACACTTGAGTGTTGTAAATTTCTAGCATTTGTTTGGTGTTTTTCAGATTTTTTTTAATGTTGTTTTGCAGGCATTTTACAAGCATTTTCCAGACTCTCTTGGGGGTAGCTTTCAGGTGGTTTTTTTTTCAGATTTTTTTTCAAGAATTTTCTCAGTGTTTTCAAAGAAACATTTTGCAGGGAAAATATGATTGACATAATTTCCTTTTTGACAGTTGTAAGAGGTGAAGTGATTGTTCTGTTTCCAAAATGTCTTCTGTGATTTTAGTTCGTTTAATCCTGACAATCAGAAAGTACTGAAGAGCAGGGGTCGTCAGCATTGTGAGTGCACATATTATACACCCTCTGTTCTGCACCAAATGCAGGCAAGAGGAAATTCTGGAGCAAGCAGCATCCTGAAAAATTCCAGGATTACACATGGTTGTCAATCAGCACATAAGTAATATGTGAGAAAAAAAAAACCATTGCGTTGTTTTGCAAAAAAATTTCCTGCTGCTGTTCATGCAATATCATGCCAGCACGTAAACCATTTGTCTAGTAACAGCTGTTGAGGAAAGGGTTATTGTGCATAGCAATAATCAACTCAATTGAACATACATTATATTTAAATACATTTAATCCTGCATGTGCTGAAGGGTAAATTTAATTTGCCCAGATTAGGGTTACTGGGAAACCAGTGATTATCGCAGCAGCCCTGGGTGCAATGCAAGAAGCACACATGGTGAATGATACTCGGATCATTTTCAGGTCACAGTTGCACAGCCAAGCAGAATTGAGTGCGCAGTGTGTAATCTGACAACAGAAACATGTTAAAAAAAAGTATTTAGTTTTATTCCACTTACTTGTCAAAAGATATTTTGAAACAGTGTGATCTGATCTGGTAGTGCAGCGGCCAGTATTCACCCAGGGGCTCCGATTGAGGGTGGATGTTGTTTACTTCATGAAGAGCTAAATGTATTTTCTTATTTGACACGTAAGTAAGTATTCAGTGTTATAACAGGCAATAATACTCGGTTCAACACGCGCAATAATATCGATCAATCCAGATATACATAGACAAAACTAAATTCAATATGGCGCTGTGAGGGAGATCTCTGCACTACCACTTTACCGATTTGTGTAAACATCTGTACTAACCTTTAATCCTATTAAAACTAAGTGTAAGCCTAAAGCCTTTGCTGAATTATTGTGACTTGTTTTTAAACTTATGTATCTTAATGTCCTGCAGCAGCTATTAACGACGACACTGGCATTTTTTTTTCTAGTTTCAATGAGCTGCTTCATTCAGGAAGAAGCACTGACTTCCTGTAAAAAGCTTCCAAAATTCTCTTTTGTTTTCTTTGCGTTACCATTGATTTCGAAGGAACAAATGTTTGGCCAAAAGTGCTTGAAAACTGCTGCATGCAGGAATTTTCCAACCCACTTGTTGCTAAAATGCTTAGATGTTAGTATCATTGAAAATAATGGCAAATAACTTTTCAAGCAGTTTAGGAGTGTTCTGGTTTAGTGTTAAAATGCTAGAAAAAAGCTTAAGTGTGAATGGTCCCTAAATGTTCAGTGGCAGGTGTTACAGTTAACACATTTCAAGGTTATGGTACATTTCATTTCACCAGCTCAGTACAGGCAGTCCCCAGGTTACGTACGAGATAGGGACTGTAGGTTTGTACTTAAGTTGAATTTGTATGCAAGTCAGAACAGGCACATTATTTTAACAAATGCTATTGTTGACTGACTGTAACCAAGTGCTCTGCCAATGAATGATGGAGTTTCACCTCTTTCTACTTTATTTTCCATGGTGATGGTTTTTCTCTTCTTTACTATATCACCAGCACTTGCATCAGATTTGTGTTTCAGAGACATTGTTGAAGGGTGAAGACAAAAAGTTAAGATGAGCTCTTCTGCACAGCACTGTACAGCTATCACAGCAGGAAGGCACCAGTCATCAACACGTCTCATGTATAGGGTGGTCCAGATCTAATTATGCAATTTTCATTACGCTATAACTTAATTCAGTTTATTACATAGAAAATCACCCAAAAAATCCCGGACCATCGAGAAGTGTGCGAACTGACGACATGAAGAATCGTCTTTGTGCCGAACTGGAATCGTCCCTGCATAAATTAAAGTAAAGGGTGGCCAGACAATTCCCCACATCAGTCAATTCCCCACATTCCCAACTCCCCACAATTACAATTCCCCACATCACAATTCCCCACATTGCAATTCCCCACATTGCAATTCCCCACTTCCACAACTCCCCACATTGGGATAATATGGAGTGCACTGAATTAATAATATAATGAAGGAATTCTAAAATGCAAATAGTAGTAATTAATCTCCAAAAGTTTTATTTCATGACAATTTATTGAAATGCATTACTGATTACAAAATACAAGTAACTGATATACACAAATGAACAAATGAGTTTAATACAAAATATGCTTGGTACAAAATAATGAATTAGATAAGGTCCTATTCCATTTGCTAATAATTCCACTGTACAGGTTTATCTTTACTCCCGACTAGGGTAAGTTCGCTACAGACTATCAAACGTGCAAACTTGGTGCGCGCGACGCGGAGCACGTAGATACGTTGTAAGGCGCGAGAAGAATTTTATTTGATTTATTTCGTGTTTTTATTTTTACACCATAAGTAGAGTCTATTATTTTTGAGAACTTTAATTTTGGTAATTTAAAAAAGATAAAAATCAAAAATGTTACGTTTTAGCATGTTTTAAGAAAGATTCAAAAAATAATAGAATTCAACTTACCTGTTTCAAATTTTTAAAAGGCAAATTGTATATAAAAATGCATGCTTGGATAATGTATTTTTACATATTTATTAACAAGTAGCGTTTTTAAATAAAATAATGCTCGATGTGGGGAAACGGAGGGCACGCTTTTGTATCATTATATGGACTGTCTTATATAGTACATTAGTCTATGGTTATAATAAATATTATCCCAATGTGGGGAGTTGTGGACGTGGGGAATTGTGAATTTGGGGAATTGCAATGTGGGGAATTGTGATGTGGGGAATTGTAATTGTGGGGAGTTGGGAATGTGGGGAATTGACTAAGGTGGGGAGTTGTCATGGAACCAAATTAAAGTCATCCAGATGATCTGGATCTGCATAATTAGATCTGGACCACCCTGTACTGACAAGAGACAACTTCCTGCTATGTGCGTAACAGTACAAGCAGGCTTGCTATTGAGAATGAATGGGGGCGGTTCATCACCAGCCCACCTCACAGTCACCTCCACTACAGTATGCTGCCTGCAGCATGCGCAACACCACCGCCCCCATTCAACACGCAGCCGTCCGAGGCACACTACAATGCTACCCCCCACCGCCCCATTCAGCCACAACCGGATCACCGCTTGCAGCATTACCAGCCGTGCACCTAGAACGAACAGGGCAGCCGTGTGTGGTGGGCAGGCAGTGAAACCGCTTGCTGCCGGGAGCCACCGGAGGGACACTACACTACACTGCGCAAGCAGCGAAATCGCCCCCCTCCAGCCTCTGTCCAGCCACCACTTGCAGCGTCTGCAGGCCGAAGATGATGGAGCAGCAGTTACTGAGGCGCATGCGTCGCAGCTGCTACCCCGTTCGTATGTCGTAGGTCGAATGTCCGTAACCTGAGGACTACCTGCATATATGTAACAATTTAGGAATACTGTTGTTAGTAGTGTATAAAAAGGAGATTCCATTATAGGTCAGTGAATGAAAAGATTGCAAGCAATAAGCTTATCTTGCTGATGTGTACCAAGTAAGTAATGTATGTGTCATTGTCACAAGCATTCTTATGATCATACAGAATAGATAGATAAAACTTTATTTCTTCCCAGGGGAATTTTGACTTTTTACAGAAGCACATTAAATAATTAAGTAAATAAATAAATGTACACACGTACATTATGATCTGAACACCCACCTGAATGACTAAAAAGAGGGAAAACTTTAGAATTTGCAGTTAGAGTGACAGTGAGGCATTATGCAGGAATATTGCTGTTGGTATAAAGTATGAGTTGGTATTCTGTGAAGGGCTGTAGTCAAGTCCACCTTTGTCAATTCCAAGAGATCAAGTCAAGACTAAGTCTAAAGGAAGATGAAGACCATGTTCAAAACCAAGCATTAACTAAAATTTATGATTTGCTAATTCTCTGATGGCACATTTGAGACTCTGATCTATTGAACCTCAACAGATTCTCTTTAGACAATGGATTGAAGAATGGAAAAGGATGTCACCAGTAACAGTAGGACCATATACAACAGGACACTGAAATGCGGTAGTGGACATGTAGCTCTAATACCAAAAAAAAAAAAGATGCGAGTTGTTTTCATTACAGAAGTTAACATACAGAAGTGTTTTTTATGATCATTTTTCACTTTTATTCAATCAAAAACAGAGTGAAATGACAGTATTAGGGTGAAATAATATTTTACTTAGCATTACGCTCACCACTGTGCAGAATATCTAATAATATGTAACTTGCTGCCTCATGAAGATTGTTGTGCTGCATTGAAGTAAAAAACACATTAACCAATATACAGTATTAGTCACTTAAAATACAGATACAGCATAAACTTGACCCTTTTCAAAATCGAGCTATTCTGAAAATTTGGTACCTGCTCTATGCAGCTCTTCTATATAATTGTTACTTTTGTCTAATATATGTTCTATTAATTTTTCCCATTTTGTGCACATTAATCATAAAATTCCAATGCTCATTATACTTTACAGTACTAGAGAAGTCCATGGTTGCACCCAAGAAACAGCAGGACATGTCTTTGAAAAACATGTAATTTACTGTGTTTCAGTCTGGACAGAAAAACAGATTATGGACAGGCAGCTTCACTTTTTCTTTTAATCTGCAAAATTGAAAATAAGTTTTAAAAAAAAAAAAAAAAAAACATATTTCAGCAGTTGTATTGCAACACACAGATTTCCAGTTGTAGCTCTTGCAACTGTTAACAATCTGTTAACTTAAGTCTACCCAGGTGATAGTAATGTTTAACTTCTTTAAAAAAATAAATAAAAAAAACACAATAAAGTTCATGAGTAAATAATCTGCACAGCGATGAAAACTAGTGTAATTCATACTGTAACAGTAGTTAGCCAAAACATTTACTAAACCTAATATTGTTCGTACGTAATTATTTGTAATATGCAAGTCTAGAGAAGAATAGGAATTTTCAACCAAGCGAAACTACAGTTGCTATTTTTGTTTGAAATAAAAATCCACAGTTGTTTTAGCAATGGAAGGACAGAATAAGCTGATGGGCTTTTAGGAACTGATCAAGAGAGCAGCCTTCTAACAAGCAGGGGTTCATACAGCTGAATTCTCAATAGTTTAGTAACACTAACCAAAAATCAAAGTCGCAAAAAACTTTGAAGTCTTGACCCAGTTATTATCATCCAGGAGTTAATATCTTGTTTTTTAAATGACAAGATGTGCTGTTGCAAGTGCTGTTCTCCTGGCCAGTGCTATATAAAGTAAACACCAGTTATATCTGAGTAAAAGTACAGATACCTTTCTAGAAAATGACTAAAGTAAAAAGTTACCTATGAGAAAACTACTCAAGTATAAGTTTTAAAGTATACAATATTTGTTTACTTAAGCACCAAAAGTGCATGTAAATTTAAGATCTTTGTTATTTATAGGTATAAAATATGTTCTTACACACTGAAAATAATCTAGGATGTAACTAAAGACATTGAGAACAGTAAGACAGTGGAAAACAATTGAGAAATATCAAATTCAAAGTAATGATTACAACAAATTAAATAGTTATATAACAGAGTAATGTGACATAGTCTCAGCAGCAGTAACCTGAGTGTGAAATGTTGAAGTACTAGGTCTTTAGTTTTAAAGCAGAAAAGCTGAATCCGTCTGTGTTATTTGTGTGAAGATTGCTCTGGAAGTTGGATGTTCTGATCTGAAAGTTGCAACTTCTGCATTATCTGTATTTGTCTTTGAAATATTAAGGAAGTCTACATGTTATGTAAAGGGGAGCTAAACCTGCTACATGATTGTAAGTGAGAAGCAGTATTTTAAAATTGCCCCTAAGGCTTGTCACCTCTCACAGCTGTACTTCTTATTCTTGCTGTCTTGTTTTGAATTAACTGTAGCACAGTTGGCACTTTGTGAACAATTCAAATAGCCTGACAATGAAGCATTACACTTCAGTTCTGCTTGAGACAAAAGAGTTAGCTTTTTAAGATCCTGCATCTCATCAGCATAAAGTGGAAGTTGTAAGCCAATCTTAATGAGTATAATTTTTGTCTTAATAGGAGAGCTGAAGGAGCTTTCAAAAAAAAGGATGGAGAAGATCATGTACCTACCTCTACTCTGAACCAAAAATACTGTTTAAGAGAGACAGATACACGGCTGAGCAGAGAGAGGGGAAACATATTGATCAAGATACCTTCAGCAAAAATTAGAGGTGAGCCAAATCATATTTTCTTATGTATGTATTTGTGTGATAGTGATGCTCTAAATGATTTGCTGCAGACCTTGATTGGTTGATTTTTTTCACGCCAAATGACTCTATTGATGCTGGGTAAATTAGCTGATGTCAAAAAATTATTTTTCAGAATCTACTTTTCTAAGTTTTACAGTAGTACCTTCCTACCAGTATTTTATTTATAGTGCTCCTTTCACAAAGTATTGTGGTACTTGAGGAGTCTTGTGTGTCGTTTTACTGCGGAAACTTCCTGTTAAGAGAGAGCAGACAGTCAGAGTTCAGAAGACAGTGAATACAGGAATACTGACTTTTTTTCATTAAATAAAGTTGATTAGTAAACTGAGAAAAGGTAACCAGTGGAGCTGTCCTGTGCATAATGTGAAAAGGCAGACGTATATGTGATGCTGCTGAAATTAGAGTGTACGAGTGGTGTGTCTTCAGCAGAAATTTAAAAGAGAATGAATCCAGACATTCTCGTTTTGTCCTATAATTAAAATGAACACTCCCTGCCTGAGTGTGGATGGCGAGTGAACTTGTGCTTAGTACAGCTGCTCACATTTTTAATTAGAAAAAGATTAGATAAAGAAGAATTTGCACTCGCTACTTAGTAAACAATAGGCTTCTTAGCTTAAAAGCTAGATGTGTCGGGTTTAGGTGTAAACTTATTAAGCATGTTAGTCTTGTATCTTTGATAAGCATAAAAAATTTATTAGAATTGTGGCTTGCAATTATAACAAGCATTTTGTTTTCTTTTATGTCATACGTATTTATGGATAAATGTTGTGTGTACAGATTTTATTAGTTTGAAAATCATGTTTTAAGGGGATTTTATTTATTAGTAATTCTTATGGTCACTGAACAAAACATCTACATAATTTTGTTAAAAGGTAATACCTTGGTCTGCAGTTTAATTATAAAATACCACTTTAATATAGCATAAGGCTTTTAAACAGCTGGTTATGTACAAACTTAGTGCTACATATAAAAAAAAATTAAAGGGGTAAAGAACACAAGTCGGAATCAGTATCGGAATTGACTGATTGTTATCAGTATCGACCCGAGAAAGAACCTGATCAGATTATCACTAGTCTGTATATACATTTTGTGTGTATGTATATGTGTGTATATATAATATAAAATAAAATAACACTCCTCAAAAAAATTAAAGGAACACTTTGAAAACATAGCAGATCTTAATGGGGAAAAAATGCTGGATATCTATATAGATATGATGCAGCAGGCTAGTCCATTTTGATGAAATTTCATTGTAGCAACTCAAAATCGTACTTAGTAGTTTGTATGGCTCCCCACATGCTTGTATGCATGCCTGACAACGTCTGGGCATGTTCTTTAATGAGATGACGGATGGTGTCCTGGGGGATCTCCTCCCAGATCAGGACCAGGGCATCACTGGGCTCCTGGACAGTCTGAGGTGCAACCTGGCAGTGTCGGATGGACCGAAACATAATGTCCCAGAGGTGTTCTATTGGATTTAGGTCAGGCGAGCATGGGGGCCAATCAATGGTATCAATTCCTTCATCCTCCAGGAACTGCATGCATACTTTCACCACATGAGGCCGGGCATTGTCGAGCACCAGGAGTAACCCAGGACCCACTGCACCAGCATAGGGTCTGACAGTGGGTCCAAGGATTTCATCCTGATACCTAAAGAGTTAGTTCTGGCGCCGCCGAGAGTGGCAGCCTTTTCAGCAGCTCCATGTATGACTTTATATGTATGTGTACTTTTCTACTTTTATTTTTCTATTTTTATTTATTGATCACTCCTATCACTTTATTTTATGTGGATTCGTTCCCTGAACACACTTACTTTTACAACGTGGGCACGGATTTTTACACGCCGAGACTTGTCTATTCAAGTACTCAACTTCGAGCGCTGAGAACAAATACTAGTGCCGGTGTGGTTCCCTGTTTACCCAACGAGGTAAGAAGAAGGCGGTATCGTGGCAGCAAAGCCGGCACTAAGCTAAAAATGAAGCGGCTTGCGAGAAAGTGGCGTTTTAAGCCTTCAGTGATTCTGGGAAATGTGAACTCAATCTCAAATAAGATCGATGAACTGGCTGCGCTGGTGAAAAATGTCAGAACCTACAGAGAATGCAGTTTGTTGTGCTTTTGCGAAGCGTGGCTAACTACCACCATCCCAGATGCTAACGTGGAGCTACTTGGGTTTAGCACAGTTAGAGCAGACAGAGATGCAAGTACCTGTGGGAAACACAAAGGAGGAGGACTCGCTCTCTATGTTAATACACAGTGGTGTAACTCTGGACATGTTAACGTCAAAGTCTCCACTTGCTGCAGGGACATCGAACTGTTGGCCATAAGTTTGCGTCCCTATTACTTGCCCAGAGAGTTTGGACACGTCATTATTGTTATTGTGTACATCCCTCCTCGGGCGGACGTGGAGACAGTGAGTGACATCATCCATTCTGCTGTTGCTAAGTTACAAATGCAGCACCCTGAGACGCTTGTGCTAATCGCTGGAGACTTTAACCATGTGACGCTGGACAAAACATTACCTGCCTTCTCCCAGTATGTGGACTGTAACACCCGGGGAAATAAGACTATTGATTTACTGAATGCAAACGTTAAAGACGCATACAGCGCCACCCCGCTGCCTGCACTTGGGAAAGCAGATCATAACCTGGTTCTACTTCAGCCTCATTACAAACCAAAAGTGAGAGTCCTACCTGCAACCACACGATCATTCAGGAAGTGGACCCCGGAGGCAGAGAAGGCTCTGAGAGAATGTTTTGGAACTACAGACTGGGATATCCTGCAGGGATCACATAGTGAGAACATTGAGGAAGTTGTTGACTGCACTACTGACTACATCAACTTCTGTATGGACATTGTAGTTCCAGTAAGAACTGTACGCTGCTATGCTAACAACGCCATGGATTACAAGTGACATCAAGGGCCTTTTGAACCAGAAGAAAAGGGCTTTCAAAGGCGGTGATCAGCATGAGCTCAAGCGCGTGCAGAAGGAACTCCGAGTCCAGCTCAGGGCGGCGAAGGAGCAGTACAGGAGAAATCTGGAGCAGAAGTTGCAGAATAACAGCATGAAGGAAGTGTGGGATGGGATGAAGATCATCACTGGCTGCAGCTCGAAGCGGGGTACCACCATCGAGAGAGACGTGAAGAGAGCAAACCAAATGAACAACTTCTTTAACAGGTTTGACCACACTAACCCACTCTCACCTCGGAGTACTGCACCCTCCACAAATCCTTCTGCTGATACCAGCATAGGAGAGACATCCCCACCCATAATTACAACAGCGCAAGTGAGCAGAGAGCTGAGGAGACTTCGTGCCAGCAAAGCAGCGAGTCCAGATGGAGTATCGCCATGACTGCTGAAGGTCTGTGCATCGGAGCTGGGGGGTCCTCTACAGCGCATCTTCAACCTGAGCCTGGAACAGGGGAGAGTCCCGAGGCTTTGGAAAACATCTTGCATCACCCCAGTCCCAAAGGTATCACGTCCTAGTGAGCTGAATGACTTCCGGCCTGTTGCTCTGACATCACATGTGATGAAGACCATGGAGAGGCTGCTGCTTCACCACCTGAGACCACAGGTTCAACACGCCCTCAACCCTCTGCAGTTTGCATATCAGGAGAAGGTGGGAGCGGAGGATGCCATCATCTATATGCTACATCGATCCCTCTCCCACTTGGACAGAGGCAGTGGTGCTGTAAGAATTATGTTTCTAGACTTCTCTAGCGCCTTCAGCACAATCCAACCTCTGCTCCTTAGGGATAAGCTGACAGAGATGGGAGTAGATTCATACCTAGTGGCATGGATCGTGGACTATCTTAAAGAGAGACCTCAGTATGTGCGTCTTGGGAACTGCACATCTGACATTGTGGTCAGCAACACAGGAGTGCCACAAGGGACTGTACTTTCTCCGGTAATGTTGAGCCTATATACATCAGACTTATACAACTCGGAGTCCTGCCACGTGCAAACGTTCGCTGATGACACTGCTATCATGGGCTGCATCAGGAGTGGGCAGGAGGAGGAGTATAGGGACCTAATCAATGAGTTTGTTAAATGGTGCGACTCAAACCACCTACACCTGAACACCAGCAAAACCAAGGAGCTCGTGGTGGATTTTAGGAGGCCCAGACCCCTCATGACCCCGTGATCATCAGAGGTGACTGTGTGCAGATGGTGCAGACCTATAAATACCTGGGAGTGCAGCTGGATGATAAATTAGACTGGACTGCCAATACTGATGCTCTGTGTAAGAAAGGACAGAGCCGGTTATACTTCCTTAGAAGGCTGGCATCCTTCAACATCTGCAATAAGATGCTGCAGATATTCTATCAGACGGTTGTGGCGAGCGCCCTCTTCTACGCGGTGCTGTGCTGGGGAGGCAGCATTAAGAAGAAAGACGCCTCACGCCTGGACAAACTGGTGAGGAAGGCAGGCTCTGTTGTTGGCATGGAGTTGGACAGTTTGACATCTGTGGCAGAGCGACGGGCGCTCAGCAGGCTCCTATCAATTATGGAAAATCCACTGCATCCACTAAACAGTGTCATCTCAAGACAGAAGAGCAGCTTCAGCGACAGACTGCCGTCACTGTCCTGCTCCACTGATAGACTGAGAAGATCGTTCCTCCCCCAAACTATGCGACTCTTCAATTCCAGCCGGGGGGGTAAACATTAACATTATACAAAGATATTGTCTGTTTTTTACCTGCATTATTATCAATCTTTAATATTGTTTTTTGTATCAGTAAGGTGCTGCCGGAGTATGTGAATTTCCCCTTGGGATTAATAAAGTATCTATCGATTGATCGTCAAGGTGCCATTGTCTAGCCTGTAGAGGTCTGTGAACCCTCTGTGGATATGCCTCCCCAGACCATCACTGACCCACCACCAAACCGGTCATGCTGAACAATGTTACAGGCAGCATAATGTTCTCCATCGCTTCTCCAGACCCTTTCACGTCTGTCACATGTGCTCAGGGTGAACCTGTTCTCATCTGTGAAATGAGAAATCTGCCATTTCTAGTATTCTATGGCAAATACTAATCGAGCTCTATGGTGCCAGGCAGTGAGCACAAAACCCACTAGAGGACGTCGGGCCCTCAGGCCACCCTCATGAAGTCTGTTTCTGATTGTTTGGTGAGAGACATTCACACTAGTGGCCTGATGGAGGTCATTTTGTAGGGCTCTGGCACTGCCCCCCCCATCCTGTTCCTCCATGCCTAAAGGAGCAGATACTGGTCCTGCTGATGGGTTAAGGACCTTCTTTGGCCCTGTCCAGCTCTCCTAGAGTAACTGCCTATCTCCTGGAATTTCCTCCATGCCCTTGAGACTGTGCTGGGAAACGCAGCAAACCTTCTGGCAATGGCACTTCTTGATGTGCCATACTGGAGAAGTTGGACTACCTGTGCAACCTTTTTAGGGTCGAGTCTCATGCTACCAGTACTGACACTGACTGTAGCCAAATGCAAAAATACTGAAAAAACAGTCAGAAGAGACGAGGAGGGAAAAATGTCAGTGGCCTGCACCTTTTAAACCATTCCTGTTTTGAGGGTTGTCTCATTGTTTCCCCTCAAGTTCACCTGTTCTTAATTTCATTAACACCAAAGCAGCTGAAACTGATTAACAACCCCCTCTGCTTCTTAACTGACCAGATCAATATCCCAGAGGTTTAATTGACTTGATGCTATACTCTGATTAAAAAGTGTTTAATTTTTTGAGCAGTATATATATAATATATATTTATGGGTACATATGTGTGTGTGTATGTATAGTAATATATATGTGTGTGTGTGTGTGTGTGTATATATATATATATATATATATATATATATATATATATAATATTTACGCACATACATAGTAGGGGGCTTTGCCCCCTCTTTGCTGTGCTCGGCAATCCCCCCCACCGGCACTACGCGCTGTTGTGAAAAGGATGGCTGAACGCACCCCAAGAAGATGCCACCGCTTCTCGGAAACCCCTCTTAAATGGTGATACAATGGGAAACAAACCCTTTTTTTTTTTTTTTCGTCCCAAGATTTTTTTTTTTTATAATATATATAAAAAAAAAAAAATCTTGGGACGAAACTGCGACAAGACGTGATCTTTGGAAGAGAGATCTTTTGAGAGACAGAGACACTTTCACGATCCATGAGACATGCATGTCATGTCATACTTACAGCCTTTGGAAGCAAGTCCCTTGATAAACATGTTGAGGAGGTTAGAGATAATGGAAGTAGAAAAATTCGAAAGTCTGAAAAAAATGAGAGTAAAGCTCACATTAGCGGAAACAAATGGAAAATATTACTCAGTGAAATAACAGCAAAAAGTGATCAAATAGTGTTTGAGGATGTCTTTGGGAGAAGAGAGACAAGGCAGTGATTTTAAAACATTCGAAGCGCCTCACAAAATGCAGATCACGCTACACAAGAGCAGGAGCAAGCCAGCAGGTGATCGAGGTGGAGGTAAAAAAAAAAAAACAACTTTTATTTGATTCCCATTGTATCACCGGTAAAGAGGGTTTTCGGAGGAGCGACTGCATCTCCTTGGTTGCGTTCAGCCCCCTTGTTCACAACGTCGTGTAGCGTCGGGGTAGGGGGAGGGTTAGGCAAGTGAAGTGCAGATTACAGCACACGGCAGCAGCAGCAAGCCAGAATCTGATCAAACAAAGAGGAAGAAAAAAAAAAAAAAAAAGACAACTGTTAATCGTTTCCCATTGTATCACCATTTAACAGGGGTTTTGGAGGAGCGGCCGCATCTCCTGCGCTCCTTCCGCTCCCCTCATTTACAACGGCGTGTAGCACTTGGCAGGGGGTGTGTTGGGGCTTTGGAAGGGGTTGGCATGGGTTCCCATGTAGTACTTCTGCCACACACACATGTGCTGCCAGAAGATGATCGGGGCACTTCTGGGTGCTGTATTAAACAGGCCACCTCATTTCATTCAAGGAGCCAGAGTCGGGAGGTAGAGGACGGAGCTTATGGGAGAGGAGTGGAGGTGGCAGAAGAGAAGAAGAATAGAAAAGAGAAACGGAGACAGAGAGAGTGTAAAGAAAAAAGGACTGAGCAATAATTGTTGGGGATTGTGCACTGTTGTGCTGTGTTGTACTAAAGAAAAGGGAATGTAAACATTTGTATTTTGGGACTTGTGTGTCCTGTGTCTTTCTATAGCCGGGCTGATTACCACAATATGTTTATGTATGTATGTGTGTGTGTGTGTGTGTGTGTGTATATATATATATATATATATATATATATATATATATATATATATATATATACTAGCCATGTGCACCCAACTACATTGCACGTGTTAAAGTTGTCTGTGAAGGGCTCACTGTTTAAACGCAGCTGCCAGTTGTGAACTGGGCCCTTCATCGCACAGCATTATGATTTTTTATAAGGGAAACAAAATTACAAAACAAAACCCTTGGACATTGATTCGATAGGAATGGCCTACTCAGAATCACTGTCCGAATAGTAATTATGTGGTGGTGTAGGAGCATTTCTGCTTCTCTCCATTCACAGTCCGTCTCGTTTTCACGACGCTGTCGTTTCCTCTCACGATCTCTTCTCAGCCTTTCTCCAATCTCGCAGGTTGCTTTGTGGCATTCCAAAGAGTAAGGCAATATACACGGAGCAATGGTTATAAAAGGGGGGCAAATGGGTATCCAGGCTCTTTAAAGCATAAATAGGGATCACTTCAATGACATGTGAGCAAGCCAGGGTACAACTGTGAGACGCGCAGCACTCGCTGGCTACAACGTAACAATAATAATTTCCGGAACGTGCTGTTACGTTGTCATTCATTTTACCCACTGTCTTTCTTTCATTCATATGTTACGTAGGCACGTACCTTTTATCTTCGGCAATCTCATTCTCTAACCAGGCCTCAGGAGCTAACCAGCGTAACACTGTCCACCACCCCTTTCGTTATTCCGGCACATTGTTGACATCCGTGAGTAACAGCAGCATACTATCTATCTATCTATCTATCTATCTATCTAAACTGGAAGGTGGTCTATGCATGCATGGAATTCGCGGACAAACAAAGATCAAGATCCAAATGAAGATTATATATAAAGATTAGTTAATTTAAAGCACAACAATTTGTTTAGTTTGAATGTCTGTGTTTTGAGGTGTGACTGGAGTACTACAGTCTTCAGTAGTATAAGCCTGGAGGAGATTCTTAATGCAATGCCTATGTTTTAGCTGTCTCTCTACTGCCATCTAGTGCTTCTTCTTCTAATTCATTCGCGGACAAACAAAGATCAAGATCCAAATGAAGATTATATATATATATATATATATATATATATATATATATATATATATATATAGTATATGTATGTACATGTGCTGTGGTGGGCTGGTGCCCTGCCTGGAGTTTGTTTCCTGCCTTGCGCCCTGTGTTGGCTGGGATTGGCTCCAGCAGACCCCCATGACCCTGTAGTTAGGATATAGCGGGTTGGATAATGGATGGATGGATGTATATGTGTGTGTGTATATGTTTGTGTATATATATATATATATATATATATATATATGCGTATATGTGTGTGAATATGTATATATGTATGTGTGTATATATACTCATTGTGGTTTTTACACAGCAGCTTTACCAAGAATAGATATCTACTTGGGCAACTGTTGTTTAAAAATAAGAGCCATCAGTATCCCAAGCTGCTGCAGCCTGCAAAAGGGAAGCATCAACACCACTGTCTTGTTTTTGGTCTATTACTGATGACTAGATGTGCAAGTTCAACCCACACAGCCTGCCATGAAAGCACAATCTTATCTTTCATCCCAATCGCTCAGATCTTCCTACTGATATGTCCTATACCCTCACAAAAAGCCCTGCTGCTCATTCCTCACATTTGTCCATGCAGCAGCAAGACACGTCACAATTAATCTGTAACAGAGTCCCACTCCAAAATTATTGGAACAGCATGGCCAATTTATTAGTTTTGCTGTGTACTGAACACATGTGTGAAGTCAAAAGATGAATATGAGAGGAGAAATCATAGCTGCAGCTTTTATTCTCTAGTATTTACATCTAGATATGTTACAAAATATGCTAGGTTCTATATTGTTTATCAAACCACAGTTTTTGAAGTGAATAAAAGTATTGGAACAGAATGTTTTCAACTAAATTAAAGTCAAAAAATATTTGGTTGCATATACCTTGCTCGCAATAACTGCACCCATAGATTCCACCAGATTTCTTGTTTATTTATGCCTTTCCCAATTTCCTTTTCAGGCTTTTACAACAGTTTCTTTTAGTTGTTAAGTCGCCCTCAATATCATAGTCCTGTGATATTTCCACCCCTGCTCTTTGGAGGTTGTTCATGATGTTATTGACTGTTGTTTTGGAGCTTTTCTTTACTGAAAAAATCCAACATTTGTCTGTCATTAGTTGTTGTTTTCCTTGGATGACCAGTTTGATGCCTTTTGCTCAGTACACCAGGCATTCCAAATTGTTATACTGGCAATGTCCAATGTTTTTGAAATGCCTCTGATGGATTTTTTTCCTCTTTTCTCGGCCTCAGAAAATAACATGCCTTTCTCCCATAGACAGATATGCTTTAATTATTAATATTTGTAGTATATCTTACGCAGTGTAGATAAAGTAATTGAACTCTCATATTTTTGAACAGGTAACATTGTTTGTCTGTCCTCTTTCCATGTTTTTAACATTAATCATGTAACTTTTACTCCCGCAGATGTAACATTGCTTCCAAAGGATAGCATTCGTTATCAGATTCATCGCAGTGAATCATCAATTTTGGATCGATCTTCTGCGAGTGATGGACTTGGAGTATTTGAAAATGAAAATCAAAATGAGAAAATTACTAGAGCAACTACAGCAGAAAACACTAGACTTGTACGGACATTTGAAAAAGTGACTTCAGAATCAACCTCAATGCAAAACAATGCCATTTATAAGTTACATTCATATCGGTCAGTTGGAGACTTCAAACTAAAAGATCTAAAGGTTTGTCTGGAGAGGTGCCCTCATCTTGAAAATCTGCAAAGACCCGAACTAAACCTCTCTAGTAACAGTAAGACCAAAGCCCCCAAAACAGTCACAATGACATCCTTGGTTAGCTCTAGTGTTTCTTGCCAGCCTTACAGAAAGGACTCGTCTTTTTGCTTTTCCCCTCCTCCTCCACTTGCTCTTGCACTTCCAGAAAGCAGAAAAAGAAGAAGAGTGCCACAACTGTCAAGTCATTCTTTTTATGAAGTGTCCAAATCATTTCAAGTCAAAGAACTGCAGACGTCCAAGCTAACTGGGTCCCACACATTAAAGGATTCCTCTTCTGGTCCAGTTTTATTCAGCCAAAGATGTCAATCTGAAATAAAAGAAAAGAGCTCAAAAATGTCACTTTTATTAGAAAAATGTACTTCTTCAAAAGGAAAAGAATCTTCCGAGATCCAGAGTACTGATCTTGCAAGTTCAATTAATACGGGGGAACCTCTGACCAGTTTTCAATCAGTTTTCAAAACAAATAATGGAACACCAACTTTTCACGAACCGCCTGGAAATAATTGCATTTTTCCAACAATGTCTCTGAGGAAAAAATCTCCATCTCCTTTTGGTAAACACCTTGCTTCGTCTAGTAACCCAGAGTTAGGTAACATGATTCACATTGGCAAACCATGGCTTTCAAATCAGTCAGTCGCTACCAAGTATGGTTTGACACGTTACTTAACAGTTGATCTGCACAGGGTCTCGGTCTCAACCAGTACTGGTGATCATAAAAACACCTCGAGAATGAGAAGAAAATGCACATCAATGCAAAATGGAAGAAGACAGTTAACTAAAGCTTTACCGTGTGGTTTGCAACAAAATGGGGTACAAAATAGACAGGAAACTCATTCTCCAAGAAACGTTAGAGTTGCTGATCACAAAGCGGTCAAAAGATATTTTGGAAAATTAGAATGTAATCAAAATAAACACGGAGAGCCTGTTTCTCAATCCTCAAGACCAGTTAGAGTGCTAAGAAAAGAAGGTATGGAAAGCAGAACTGCTACAAAGGAAAGAAAACATTTGGAACCATTTATTAGATGCAATGAAATATCTAAGGGCTGCTTGGTGGTTCTAGAAGACTGTAAAGCAGCAAGTGATAAACTGTTTAGAAGGGAAGTGAATCGTCCAAAATGTGTTAACAGTAATTATTCCACCGTAAGGTCTAATAAACACAGATACAAATTACAACAGAAAAATAAAAACACCTTCCAAAGCAAAAGGCAGACTTGTCAGATTCTTGCCACAAATACAGAGATAAATATTCGTGAGGTCAAAATTGTTCTGCAAGATCTGTTTCTAAAGAAAATCCATTCTGAAAGTAAAGAAAACACATTAAGTAAATTGAAAAATGAGGTGCTAAGTTGTCAGTGTAAGCAGCAGAACAATATGTGTTCTGAGTTTAATCTCTCTGAAGGTGTAGAGGAGAAAGTGAGAAAGACTAGTTCAATGCATGGAAGAAAACAAGCAAGAAGGAAAAAATCTAGTTTCTCCCACAAAAGAAAGCATACTGGTACACCTAAGCAGAATCCTCTGAAGCTAAACTTTGGCAGGTCAGTTATTGAATCTCCAAGAGAAAATTCTCATTTGTTTTCTGATAGGGAAGATGACAATAGAAATCCAGGAGCAAATGTTGAGGCTGAAGCCAGGACTGACTTGTGGACTTCAGAAAGAAGGCCTGGCATAGGCAATCGGAACAACTTGGAACATTTTAGAATTCGATTAAGAAGGAGCAGCATTACAGAAACAAGAAACACGGCAAGTGAAAGCAATTCTTGTTCTGAAACATTACACACAGTTTTCTGGAGGAATGAGCAGAAAGATGATCTTGATCCAGCTGAAAATGTAGATTTTGATTATTCAAAAACAGAAATGGTTGAAAAGGAAGACATGGAGACAGGCAGCGCACATATAGAGCAGACATTGTTAGAAAGTCTCGAAGAACACCAAGTACCTGAAAGTGACAATGCAACTATTGAACACTTTAGAATTCGATTGAGAAGAAATGCCACACAAGAATTAGACCTGTGGAGCTCAGAAACCAATATATATTCAGTGAAAGATTATGTTTCTTCTTCAGAAAACAAAATTGCACAAGGGAAAAATGGAAACTTGGAAACTGACCTGGAAGGTTGGCCAGTTCTAGAACAAGATAGGGAGTTCTCAAACCCAGAAAATTTAAAAATAAAACTAAGGAGGAGAGGAAGTAAGTGGGAAAATTTGACCAAGATAGAGCAGAGTTCAGAAGAAATTATATTTTTAGAAGATGAGTGCAATGGTAGCATACTTGAATACTCAGAAGTAAGAGGAATGAACAATGAAGAAGCAGATAATGTCATTGAAGTGTCTACATCTCCAAGTTCTGAAGTTGCATTTTTAGTAGGAAGTGTGAACTGTGAAGATGTTTCTAAGATAAAAATAATAGATTCAGAATGGGATGATCATCGGTTGTCCTTTGCAGAATCTGATAATATGGTTTGCAGTTTGGAATATGGAGAAGTAAAAAGCAATAGCGACATTGAAGGAGTGAGGAAAAATAAAAGACAAGGAAAAGATGAGAATAATGAACGTCATTTAAAAACAAACTTTGAAAGTTGTGCTACTTTAGAATATGATACCTTTTCTGATTGTTCTAGAGTAATGTGTCAAAACACAGGGACAGAATGGGAAAATGCAACAGAAGATGTCTGTTTGACACTACCTAATTCAGGTAACACTTTGCTGTTAGAAAGTCATGGCTACAGACATTTTTCAGAAGTGTCTGGCATCCGTGGAGATAATAGTACTACTTTGGACAGGACAGATATAAATACAATGTTAGCTACAGAGCAGTTAGGAGAAGTTACTTTTTTTGATGACCAAAACATTGATGTAGATGTTCAGATAAAACCGGGAAAACTAGCAACAAGAGATGGAACATGCAGCATAAAGGATAGAAAACGGCTCATGGGAAAGCTGCAGAAGTTTTGCTTTTCCAAGTCTGGACTGGCTGTACAAAGCACTAAAAATAAAAAGAGGAAAAGAAATAGACAGAAGAAAGAACCAGAAAATTTGGGGAGAGTTCTCGCTCAAGTGGACATTGCTGAAGATGATAGTTGGACATTCTCGGAGAGTGCCCCATCTGTTTCAGGGATTTCAAAACTGAAAGTTGAAGATGATGACAATCATGTCCAGAGGAATGATAGAGGATCAGACTGTGATCCTAAACAACCTGGGGTGGCTTGTTTCAGTCCTTTCCGTCCATCAAAACGTTTCCGCCTGGTTGTGGCTCATGGTTCAATTGACCTAGACCTTGCGTCTTCTAGTAGTGAGTAAATGTCTTTGCAGATGACCTAAATGGTCATTCATTGTAGTGAATGAAGATCTTTTTATTAAAGAAATTTTATGATGCTGCTTCAAAGGTTATTTACTTTTTTTAATTTGAATTGAAATCCAGAGTTGGAAAAAATGTTTAGTCTACACATTGTGTGTAGTTCTTTTATTTTGATATGCTTTAGACTGTTAAAAGGACAATATTTATGATGAAAGAAAAAGATGACTGTATTCTGACACAGTAGATCTTTTTAATTTCAAGCATTTCTGCACAAATTCTTATTTGTCTAAAGTATCTCTATTTTTAAGAATAATTTGCAGTTGCGTTGATAGTACTTGCTGCTGTTCCAGATTTTTTCATGTTCTTGTTACAGTTAATACCAAACAATTCCGTAATGCTGGAAAAGTATCTAAAACATGTTTTTTCTTAGGAAAGCCATACATTAAGTATATTAGTCTAATGGAAAAGAGGTTTTTAATTTAACTTTTAAGGTGATAAAACCAACAATTAAATAAATTTCAGAATTTTCCATTGATATAACCTTTGTGTCTGCCCTCAACAGCATAGTCAGGATATAATTTCTTTGCATCTGTGGATTTTTTTCTTTTCTTTGAGGAGTCCATTAATATGAATTAAGTACCATAGTTACTCTGGCCCTTCTAGAATTTTTAAGTGATCCGTGTTTTATTTAAATAATAATTAATGTATGTTTTCCTTTAATAATTAGTCATACCACAAAGCAGCCTGATGTAGGAAAAAGTCGTCAGGCTTCATACAAATCAGTACATGACTTGGACAGTACTGTGTACACCTAAATGGGCTGAATGATCTCTCATCAAAATTTCACATTTCTATATTTGGATCTCACTTCATAGCATGCTTAATGTATCAATCTAAAAGAGATACACAAAGGTACTTTATACAAACAGTTAGTTAAACACTAGGTGACCTTCTAGGAAGCTGCCCAACAACTGATTGTTCTGTAGCTTTCAAGACTAGAGGCAAAATTTGGTATAAACTAAATAGAGGCAGCAGTCTGGTTATTATTTGCAATTTTTATTTCACTTAGCTTAATTTTTGCAATGCATCTCTCTTTTAAATCCCCTTTTTCTTATTTTATTGTTACTATTCATTCTCATTGCATTAGAAATACTGTTTGCAGCTGGTTCATCACATTGCCCTACCTATCAACACTGTAACTATCAATGATTGCAAAAATAACATATTAGCAATCCTCTTTATACTCTGCGCGCCCGCGAGTGTATGTATATATGTGTAAAGAGTGAGAGAGAAGGAGTGTGTGTGTCGATACATGTCTGTATGTTTATATATATATATATATATATATATATGTCTGTGTTTATAACTTGTAAAATATGTATGTGTGTTTTTTGTGAAATAACAGTTAAGCGTGTATATACTGTAATTATCAGACTTTTGTTTGAATTATAAGCAGCCTTTAAATAGGTCATAATTATGTTAAACCTTGATTAATTTGTAAAATTTACCCAATGATACAATAAATGCTATAGATCACAGTTACCTATTGTTTCAAGTAAGTTTGTACAAATTATAATGTCAGGTAAGCTAATGAAAACATTCATCCACATACTGTGGTGTCATATTGTTTAGATCATTTTATTGGACTTATTTAGATAAACTTTTCTTTTTTGGGTCATTGCCGTTTGCGTAAAGTGTACTCAATTATAGTAAAATATGAAAATGTGTTGCATATTAATGGCAGTAGAATGTAGATCATTTATATAAACATCTTTCTCTTTTTTATGGCTTGTTTTTTTTCTCATATTTATTTTATGGTAAAAATGTGCAATATTCTTATTATTACACTTGGTATAAATTGATATGATCATTTTATTTAGGATGGTTATTTTCTATTCTCCTGCCTAACAGGGCTATTTCTGCAGGTTTTTATTCCACCCAGATTGTGCTTATGCTTTGAATTCTAATTTATCTAAACATGCTGTTTTTTCTAAATTTGTGTAGAATAAAATGATATTGGTATGGGTAGGCTACCAGCTTTTTATGTCAAATCTGAAAAAAAAAACTAGGTGCTACATTTAGAGACAGACCTTAGAAAGTGTTCTTCTCTAAAGTTCCGTTCAATTAATGTAAATTTATTTTCCCAAAAGGTAAATTTATTTTATTAGCAGGGTTTTTACAGAGAGACAGACTATGTCAAATGTAAAATAATGCAAACAAGAACTCCTCCTTCAAACATAACTTTGTACTTTGATTTTAAAATTATAGTAGTGAACATAATGCTTGTAACAGGTGGAAATCTTTGACTATATTTGATTTTGTTTCTTGGGGTCTTGGTTTAATTCAGAACTGATTCTAAATTCTCCTTCCATTATAAGCTTTTTAAGCATCAGCTTTGCAATCAGATGCTCATACCTATATACAAAAAAATGTTAAAGAACACACCCTTGAGGGTGCCAAGTTGATGAGGACATGTCAGACTGACAACTATTTATGTACATACTTTCCTTGAGTCCTGTCTGGGGGAAAAAAAGTCAATTACCAAAGTCCAATCTAAAATCTTTAGATAAGGCTCACTGAAAGAAAGCATAACCTTATGGTATTAAAATCTGATGAGCGGTATAACAGGAGCCTCACAGGTGCCTTGACACCCTCCGTATGGTTGTATATCAGATGAAGCAAAATAACAATTTTGTTCTCCGTCTCACTCTGAACCCCAAACTGAACCAAATCTAACACACTGTGCATTTTCAGCTTTCACTGCAAGTTTTTTAAATGATTTCATTAATGGTGATGTCAGAGCGTCTAGTTTGAAATCTTTTAATGTTTAGGTTTGTTTTGCTAATAGAATTACTGTAGTCTGTTTCCATAACTTTAGGACCTTATGCTGTTTTAATGGCAACCTGAAAATAATATAATTAATGGTGATGAGCTGTTCTGCTCAAGACTTAAAAATTTTCCACTAAAACGCTTTGGCACAGTACTTTTTATTTGTTCAGAATTTACTAAAAATGTTACCAGCATTCTTTTGATCAAAAATATGTCTCCATTATCAGAAACCTTCTATTTCAAGAATTTCACTTGCTAAATAAAATTAAACTGCTCATTAGCAAAATCAAATGTAATATTAAATTCAAAAACTCTTAAGACACTTATTTTTGATGGATACTGGCCAGCCATAGTTAAAATGCCTGACCAGGTATAGCTCAAAATGTGTGTAAACAATGATTTATGTTTAGTTTTATTCGTACAATGAGTTAGCTTTTATTAATTTCAGAATTTAAGTCCTCTGTGATGCATGTACCTAATTTGAATCACTGTGTATAAAAGTTATTTTCCATTTATTTAATAAATATGTGTTTGTTGAAACAGGTTTTATTGTTAGGGCAGAGACTGGTGCTTTTATTTGGAATAATCACAAAAATAAGCAAAGCTTCAAACAGCATTATAAAGTTTGTCTAATTATGTGTCTGTTGCTTTAAACATTTCCCAGTCTACAATGAAAGCAGCCTTGTAGATGCTGATTGGAATATCGACTAAGAGGTTGCATTTTTGTGTAGTTTTTCTCTTTTTAAAGGTTATCTTTTAAATGTGGATAAGGTAGACTCTGTTGTGATCTGCAGAGTCTAGCAAAAGTTTGGCTTTAGATCTCTTTTCCACTTCAACTGACTTGAGATAGTACTCTGCTGGCAAACGTGATTTCCGATGTCCTGTATTCTAAAAATACCAGGGGACTTCTGAAAGTATAGAGCACCAAGTCAAATGAGCAGAAGGACCTTAAAGAAAAGGTAAAGACCTTAAATGGTTTACTGAAATCTATGCCAAAGTCAGCAACATGTCATGGCCTTTTGTAAGTTGATGAAGAGGAGACACACATAGACCCTGAACAGCTGGGCTAGAGAACAGCCTCTAGGTGGATCAGTGTTTTAATGATACAATTTGACAAACTTTCCCTGAGGCTGCCCAGCCCCCACTGGGCATTCTACATAACATAAATAATCTAAATCAGTCCTCGTGGTTTTCAGGCTTCACATGAAACAATTGCATGATGATAGTCATGTGGACATATAGGGTACTACCTTCTATCTATCATTGTAGGGACTGCATGGTATCTTGATCAGATGGTGGTGGTGCAGATCGCCACCACAGAAAATAACAGCAGAGAAAAGCAGGGATTAGTATGGATTACAGAGCCAAGAAAAAAAATAATTCAATACATATATAGTTTATCAAGGTTACTCTAAAATGTAGCTATGAGAAAGCCATGGGAAAATAATGGGGTTTTAGCAGTTGTTTGAAAGTGCTCCACCATATTAGCATGGCAAATTTCTATCGGTAAACTATTACAGATTTTAGGTGCATAACAGCAGAAGGCTGCCTCATCACTTCTTTTCAGTTCAGCTCTTGGAATTTTATGCAGACAGTCATTTGAAGATCTAAGGTTACGATTTGGAGCATAAGTTGACAGACATTCCAAAATATAGGACGGAGTGAGATTATTTAAGGCTTTTTTAAAGTCAATTCTAAAAGGCATGGGTAACCAATGTAATGACATCAATACTCAAGAGATGTGCTCAGATTTTCTTTTCCTAGTTTCTGGCAGCTGCATTCAGCACTAGTTGCAACCGATTGATCTCTTTTTTGTGTAGTCCTGAAAGGAGTGCATTACAAAAATGTAGTCGACTAAAAACAAAAACGTAAACTAATTATTCAGCTCCTTGGAAGGTTATAATCTAACTTTTTCAATATTCCTTAAGTGGAAAAAATGCTGTCCTGGTAATCTGATTAATATGTGATTTACAATTTAGGTCAGAGTCGGTAATTACCTCTAAATTCTTTACCTTCGTTTTAACTTTTAAGCCTAAAGTTTATTTCTAATAGCCTCACTATATTTGTTTTTGCCAATAACCAAGGTTTCTGTTTTTTCCTTATTTAGTTTAAGCAAATTACAACTCATTCACTCAAACACAAGTAAGACATTGGGTCTTACCAAGAGTTCAGTAAACCAAGAGAGTCAGGGTCATCGGGTGCTGTTGATAAATACAGTTGTGTGTCATCTGCATAGCTGTAGTAGCTCACATTATGCCTTGAGATAATCTGACCTAATGGAAGCATGTAGGATTGAAAAGAGCAGTGGACCCAGGATAGATCCATGTGGAACACTATATAGAATATTGTGTGTCTTCACAGTATAACTACCACAACTGACAAAGAAATTTCTACCTGTCAAGTAAGACTCAAACCAATTTAAGACACTGCCTGACAGGCAATTTGTAAGAATATTATGATCAGTGTTATCAAATGCTGCACTCGGATGTAGTAGAATGAGAACAGATAAAAGGCCTCTGTCAGCATTAACCCACAAGTCATTTACTACTTTAATGAGTTCAGTTTTTGTACTGTGATTTGTTCTAAAACTTGAATGAAACTTGTGAAGCATCGCATGTTTATTTAAGTGATCATTTAGCTGCATAATGACTGCCTTTTCTAGAATTTTACTGAAGAAAGGCAGGTTAGAAATAGGTCTGAAATTATCAAAAACAGAGGAGTCGGGATTATTTTTCTTGAGCAGAGTTTTAACAACCCCCATATCTAATGATGAATTTACTATGTCAATACACAATCAATTAGCACATCGGATACATCTTTGAAAAAGCTTGTTAGTATTGGGTCAAGGACGCAGGTGGAGGGTTTCATTTGAGAAATTATTCTACATAGGTCAGGTAACTCTATCTTGGTGAAAGAATTTAATTTGATTTAAATGGAATACCAAGATTTAATAGGGTCAGCATTGGGGGATATACTATATTATTTCTAATATTTATTTTGTGATTAAAAAATATAGCAAAAGCCTCACAAGTTTCACTGGAAGTTATTTGGAGGCATTCCATTGAGTGACTTGGGTTTAGCAAATGATCAATAGTAGAGAATAAAACTCTTAGATTGCCAACATTATTATTTGTAATTTTAGAGAAGTAAGACCGCCTCTCAAGACAGATTTTGTTGTTGTATTCTGTGATTTTAATCTTCAATATTTCATAGTGAACTAGCAAATTATTTTTTTTCCATTTACGCTCAGCTGTCTGGCATGTTTTCTTCAAATCAGACGCTTTTTGGGTCTTCCATGGTATATGATAGTGCTGGAGGAATTTTTAACTGTCTTTTCAGGAGCAACTACATGGCAGCACTCACTTTAGCATTAAAATTTCCACCTTGCTATTTACATTATTATCACTATTGTAGTAAGCACAACAAACACTGGTTGTTTAAAATGTTAGCAAACTTTGAAGCTGCAAATGTATTAAAAAACTGTTTAACAATACTATTAGTTGTAGCTATCAGTAGTTAATAGTAAGAGAAAATGGTCTGTTAAACCAGTATCATTGATCTGCCTCACATCAACTTTTAATCCTTTAGTTAATCACTAAATCCAACGTCTGCCCCCTTGTGTGTTGGCTGGCTAATGTGCTTACTTGGATCAAAAGAGTGCACCATCAGAGCTAAGCCATGTTTCACTTAATGTAAGAAAGTTGATTTTCCAATCATTAATAATATTGTTGATGAAAAACATCTTTTGTGGTTAATGATCTAACATTTAATAAGGACATATTTAAGTTCTTGGAAGAGCAGAGCTGAACTGGCAGAGTGTTACTGATTGAAATGGTAATTAAATTATTTGCATTTATGCCGCTTTGTCTGGATATTTTACTTAGACTGAGGTTTATTATTATAGTATTAATACAGTGCACATTTAAGGAGGAGTTTGCTACAGAAGTATCACATCCTAGCAAGGCATTATAGAAAGGATTTAGATTAAAATTACCTTACAGATGTTTGAGAGGACACGGCTGCCAAATCTATTTGGATGTAGTCCAGCCAATAATGATTATAGAAGCTAGGATGAGAATGAGAACTTGTTGCATTCATTCTGCAAAGCAAAATTATGGGGGTCTCTTTTCATTCTTTTCTAAAACCTTGACTCACTACTTTACAGTTGTTACCATTAGAGCACAGCATAGGTCAAGTTGCTGATAACTTTACTCAAGATAGATATGAGGGCAGTAACCGTTAAACTGTTGAAAGGTTTGTGCCATTTGAGTCAGTAGGTTTCAGATCAAGAGGTATGCTCAAATAAACACTCAGAGGTAAAGTTGAGAGAAGACTTGAAAAAAATGGAAATTAATACAGAGAATAAAATGAAGGTGCTTGGGTCTTACAATGCTCACTGCCCACACTGCAAAGTTGAAACAAATGCTGACTTCCAATTGAATAACTGCTTTAGAAATGGAATGTGAAAGACTGGAATAAATTCGTATAGTCAGAAGTAGGACCAAAAAAAAAAAGAATAAATATTAGAATTATAGGACTTCAGGAAATACCAGAATCTAGTAATCCGGTAAAATTTGTAGCATGTGTTATTTTTTAAGTCAAGGGTGATGACTTAAGAGCAGACAAAAGTTTCCTTATTTTGTGCAAATAGTTTGCCTGCCCCTTCATACTTTATTGTTCAATTCAACAAACTTTGGCTGCCACATTAGCATCCCCTAACACACAAATGCTGTAGAAGAAATAAGGGAACAATTTCAGTCTTGTCCTGAATTAAATGATGTTTTTGATAGATCAAGTGCAGAAAAGATGCATTCAGTATAATCTTGTAAGAATGATATGTACGCTTAGCCTAAAAAGTATTTTCAAACAAGTCAGTTAACTCTTATCAGTTCATTTGTTTCTTATTTTCCTGACACCATTTTACTCTATTGATCTAGAGCCACGTTCAAACATTCTATCTACCCACCTCATCAATTTAGAAAACTGCCTAATTCAGCATAGATTTGGGAATGAATCTTGTCCTTGTACCCTCTGATATAAAGCAGGAAACAGTCCAAGACAAAACGTTAATTCATTGCAGGTCACAGTAACACACATCGTATCTTTTGGACTATCCCTATAACATGTGCTCAAGTATTCTTTAAAGAAAGAAACAGAAGGTAGTTTTTGATGCATTCACCACTTTTGCAATTTGTTTAAATTTTGGAAATGCTCATTTATCTTTTTAATTCCGTAGACATCTGTACTTTGTATTTTGGCTTAGTGTGTTTTCTAAGTTGGTTCAGTGAAAATGATTATAGGTTTCTTTTTTTCTTTCTTTTCCTTTAACAGTTACCCAAAAGCAATTTTCAGCCCTCCCAATATTTAAAAAAAAAAACAAATAACTACTGGATGTTTTTTGGTACTTCTGTAGGAAATGGAATTTTAATACACTTAACTAATTATAACAGTTAAATGTTTCTTGTAATACTATCTAAAATTGTTTAGTTTATACAGTTATCCACTTTAATCTTAAGTCTTTGTGTTTTACAGAAGATGCCTTATATTTACAAGACAGTTGCACTAGAAAACTAACATCTTGTAAGGATTTTCTAGGTTCTTCAGTGTCCAAGGATGTATGTGTTAAATTAATAGTTTTCGAGTGGCATGGTATATTAAAGTATACACTTGTGTGTGAATGTGCCTAGTGATTAACTAGAGCCCTGTCAAAGTTTGGTTCTTGCTTTATATTCAGTATGCTGCAACAAGGTCCAGTTTCACACAACCAAATATTTGTTGCCTGTTCTCTTTTTTCTGGTTGTAGTAGCTGTTTTGGGTAGAGTTTTGACATTTACCCAGGAACCACCCTAAATGTTCCAAATTTCTATAGATTCAAGCTGTATATTATCCTCAATTTTTACTGCAATGACTGTTTAATAAACGATGCTTTGCACAAAAATGAGCTTAGTGTCTGCTATAGCCTCAATACTGTCAGTATGTCCTGATATCTAATTTGAGTATGCATCTGACATGGTTCAGAATATGAGCCAGTCAGTGGTACATACATACTTAATCATTATTTTTGTATGCCTTGTGAGTGTACTTAAATCATATTTTTTATGGCAATGCTGGCACACATGTTGGTATAATTAGATTTATGCTCAAATCCTATTACTGCCTACTTTTTTGCCTATTACATTCTGTGATGTTATTTTATATAGTCTATGAGTGTGATTCACACTGAGTGGCAGAATGTTACGTATTAGTACAGCATGTATATAAAAGTTTAATAGTACTTTGAACACATAAAAATAAGCCTGAACTGATTAAATTGGATTAGTTTATAAAAGCCTAATATTTTTTAAAGAGCCAGCTTCATGTTGATAGTTAGTTCACAGTGCCAGTCAATTGCGCACTTCCTCTAGCATATTGTGTACATGCATGATGCTAAAAAAATAGATGAATGAAAAAGTCAGATTATGCAATAGAGCCAAACCATGATGAAACAGAATGAAATGCCAGAAACCACTTAACAAATGTAATAGTGCATGCTGAGCATATGATAATAAAAGAACTGGGGACACCATTTTTGAGTGCGTAAATGTAATAAGATAGATAGATACTTTATTAATCCCAATGAGAAATTCACATTCTCCAGCAGCAGCATACTGATACAATAAATAATATTAAATTAAAGAATGATAATAATGCAGGTGAAAAACAGACAATAACTTTGTATAATGTTAAATGTTAACGTTTACCCCCCCGGGTGGAATTGAAGAGTCGCATAGTTTGGGGGAGGAACGATCTCCTCAGTCTGTCAGTGGAGCAGGACAGTGACAGCAGTCTGTCGCTGAAGCTGCTCCTCTGTCTGGAGATGACACTGTTTAGTGGATGCAGTGGATTCTCCATAATTGATAGGAGCCTGCTGAGTGCCCTTCGCTCTGCCACAGATGTTAAACTGTCCAGCTCCATGCCAACAATAGAGCCTGCCTTCCTCACCAGTTTGTCCAGGCGTGAGGCTTCTTTCCTCTTAATGCTACCTCCCCAGCACACCACCGCGTAGAAGAGGGTGCTCGCCACAACTGTCTGATAGAACATCTGCAGCATCTTATTGCAGATGTTGAAGGACGCTGGCCTTCTAAGGAAGTATAGTCGGCTCTGTCCTTTCTTGCACAGCGCATCAGTATTGGCAGTCCAGTCTAATTTATCATCCAGCTGCACTCCCAGATATTTATAGGTCTGCACCATCTGCACACAGTCACCTTTGATGATCACGGGGTCTATGAGGGGTCTGGGCCTCCTAAAATCCACCACCAGCTCCTTGGTTTTGCTGGTGTTCAGTTGTAGGTGGTTTGAGTCGCACCATTCAACAAAGTCATTGATTAGGTCCCTATACTCCTCCTCCAGCCCATTCCTGATGCAGCCCACGATAGCAGTGTCATCAGCGAACTTTTGCACATGGCAGGACTCCGAGTTGTATTGGAAGTCCGATGTATATAGGCTGAACAGGACCGGAGAAAGTACAGTCCCTTGTGGCGCTCCTGTGTTGCTGACCACAATGTCAGACATGCAGTTCCCAAGACGCACATACTGAGGTCTGTCTTTAAGATAGTCCACGATCCATGCCACTAGGTATGAATCTAAAGCCATCTCTATCAGCTTGTCCCTATGGAGCAGAGATTGGATTGTGTTGAAGGCGCTAGAGAAGTCTAGAAACATAATTCTTACAGCACCACTGCCTCTGTCCAAGTGAGAGAGGGATTGGTGTAGCATATAGATGATGGCATCCTCCGCTCCCACCTTCTCCTGATATGCAAACTGCAGAGGGTCAAGGGCGTGTTGAACCTGTGGCCTAAGGTGGTGAAGCAGCAGCCTCTCCATGGTCTTCATCACATGTGATGTCAGAGCAACAGGCCAAAAGTCATTCAGCTCACTAGGACGTGATACCTTTGGGACTGGGGTGATACAAGATATTTTCCAAAGCCTCGGGACTCTCCCCTGTTCCAGGCTCAGGTTGAAGATGCGCTGTAGAGGACCCCCCAGCTCCGATGCACAGACCTTCAGCAGTTGTGGCGATACTCCATCTGGACCCGCTGCTTTGCTGGCACGAAGTCTCCTCAGCTGTCTGCTCACCTGCGCTGCTGTAATTGTGAGTGGGGATGTCTCTCCTATGCTGGTATCAGCAGAAGGATGTGTGGAGGGTGCAGTACTCCGAGGTGAGAGTGGGTTAGGGTGGTCAAACCTGTTGAAGAAGTTGTTCATTTGATTCCTACCAGTTTTAAATCTAGGTTGAATTATTAATATCACATGTAGTTAACACATAGTGATCATGTGACTTTTTTCAGTGCTTATCTACAGAGCGGCGGTAGCACTGCTGCCTCGCAGTTGGGAGACCTGGGGACCTGGGTTTGCCTCTCAGGTCCTCCCTGTGTGGAGTTCATATGTTCTCCCCGTGTCTGCGTGGGTTTCCTCCGGGTACTCTGGTTTCCTCCCACAGTCCAAAGACGTGCAGGTTAGGTGCATTGGTGATTCTAAATTGTCCCTAATGTGCGTGTGTGTGTGTGTGTGCGTGCGTGCGCGCGCCCTGCGGTGGGCTGGTGCCCTTCCCAAGGTTTGTTTCATGCCTTGCGCCCCGTGTTGGCTGGGATTGGCTCCAGCAGACCCCCGTGACCCTGTAGTTAAGATATAGCGGGTTGGATAATTGATGGATATCTACAGAGCAAAGACAGTAATTCATATCTGGGCATCAACGTTAAATAACATTCAGAACTTGAAGAAGACGTTTTGAAGTGAAGCCAAACCCCTATAGCTGAAAGCTTGCTACGTAGTTTGCTACGTTAGTAGCTGATCATTTTAAAGTGCAAGAACAGGCTAGTTTTTTTTTTTTTAATTAAAAAAATGCTTCACTTTAGAAAACAGTTATGTGGCAAATTAATAATATAACATTATTTTAAAAAATACCAGTGTTATCCTTTAAATCCATTTTTATTTTACTTCAATTCTATCTGTTAATTGAAACTTTCATTTAAGTAGATCATTTGCCTTAGTCTGCCATCTCTAGATCTACAAATAGTTCAGGTTATATTTCTGTCTAAATTTCAAAAGATGCTTTTTTTTTTTTTTTCATACTTTTTCATTCAAAACTCACACGCTCTTGTCAGAAGCAGAACTGGCAACAGTAGCTTCTTGAAATTAATATAGTGTCCCATACTATATAGCCTTAGACAGCAATAGATCAAACCAAAGAGTCAAGTGATGAAATAGGTTCACAAATCAAGAACATTAACATAAAATGCAATAACACCTACAGGTATCTTGTTGGTATTCCTTTGAAGGAATCGGAATAGGTAACTCAGTTTAATAGTATCTTGCATACCTTCTCCCATATCCCCTTCTCTTTTATTTCCACATTTTCTCTGTACTCATTCCTTTAATTTCCTTTCATTTGTGTCTGTCTTACACCCAATATCTGCCTTTGTTATCAATTTGTATCTCTTTCAGAGATGAACTTTAATATTAGTGGTTTTCTTCCACAAAGACCCATGACCATCTATCAAACAATACACATTCCTGGCTACCTGAGGTCATGCTACTGTATCCTTGGTGATTCATATAAAACACCAGGCATCCTTGTGGCCTTCTGTGCTTACTTTGCCTTCATATGTGTTACAGTTTTCGAGTATTTAACATAAAACTTGTTTTAAACAATGCAAACAGCCTATGTGCCGTAGATAAATTAGGTTAATTACTTGTTAATTTAATTAATCCATTTGCTGGCTTCTGTAATTTCTACGTCAAAGATACTCAGTATCTGTCCTGACGGGCCAGAGAGGTTGCACACTAACTATCCTTAAAACAAATATTTCCATTAGAAGGTAATTTCTTCTTAAATGAACTGTTGTTGTCCTGTAGGCCTGTAATTAAGTATCCCATTAAATACATTTCCAGTGTTATTGCTAAAACTAACAGTTTTTGCCACTTAGTGTTCTACCATGTCTTAGACTATGCAAAATTGACCACTTTCCCTTTTAACTGCAGGAGAGGACATTTTGGGCGAGTCTGCATCAGTTTCTGTATGTTTCCCTTCCCCAGCATACAGCCCCTCTCTTCCACTGGATTCCAAGTAGACCAGCTAGTTGTAGAACCCTTTTGACAATAGCTTTTTAAATTTTTTTTTCCATTATGAATGTATGCAAACTTATCTACCTCTATTTCATTAATTTTAATTGGAAGTGTGCTAGAAAATAATATATTGTTAAAAATATAAATCCATACTTGTGAAAAGTAAAAAAGACTCCACAGAAGAAATTCAGTTTGGAAATTATACTACAATATAGTAATGATTAAGGGCTTGTGCTGTTCTAAATGTCCTAAGGGCAGTAGAGTACCCACAGCTAGAGATGTGGTTCTGAATAGCCCAGTTATAATAGTGCACGTCAGAGCAACTGTGCGCAGTTTGTGCAGGGGGCCATGCTTACCAAACATCTCTTTAATTAAGCATGCATGGGGCTGGACTGGATGGTGTGTCTCCTGCAGCCAGCCACTGGCAATGAATCCATTTCTCCTGCCATGTCAAAGGGCATAAAATGAAATTCTACAGAAGGACATTTGGCATCTTTATGATCACTTGTGTGCCACAATGAAGGCCTGTGCTGCAGAATGTGGAAGTTTCTCCTGGTATCAACGTGGATTTGCAGTAACACATTACACTTTATGTACCAAGTAAACAACATTCTAATCACCTTGTGTGTGTGATCATATTTTTTTTTAACATTGGGTTAATGGGCTAAGGTAAGTGATTTTCATGCCTACAGTTGTGCCAGCTGTACCTACCTACAGTGTGTGCCAGGTGCAAACTATGGGAATGAATAATCTAACTCATCCTTTCACAAAACTGTCAAGTATATTATAATATCTTCTGCCATCTTAATTTCACAGAAGTAGCAATAGAGTCCAGCTGCAGTCAGGACAGTTTTAGGCCTCAGACAGATTCAGCGACCTGAGACATTTTGAGGCCCGTAAGATGACGCTCCTGCCAGCTACATCTTTTTTGACTCCACCCACTTTCCATGCCCCCAGTTTTTTGCTAAATGTACTATTACAGTAATGGTGGCAAACTGAACGTGTGTGCATAAAAAATTTATTATAAAAAAGCTTCACCAGGATAAACTGTCGTGGTAATGTAATAAATGTCTCTTCGTACTTGCTGCAAGGTTGCGAGCCATCCCCAGTGGTTACACACAGCTGCTTGGCTAACAGAGAAGGTCTTAGCTGGGCAACTCAAACGACTACTTTATACCTCTTCGTGCTTCTGAAGGCGAGAGCATCATTCCTCTAGAGCATAAACTCCACCACAATTAATGCATTGTCAATATAAATATTAAAATTGTGTACACCAGTAATAATACAGTACTAATGATATGCCACAGAGAGGACCACAAAGACGGTGCTCTAAAGAACTCCTAAACGTTAGGCGTGTAGTATTACGTATTTTGACTCTTAACACAACTTATATGATTTATTCGATTCAGAGTCTACAAGAATATATAGTGTTAATCGTACTGAGTGCAGCATATAATTTATTCTTCTTTAGCATTTCCCATTTTTATATGGGGTCAACCTTCTGATTACCAGTGTAGATCCTTACCCACAGAGCTACTACTCCATTGAGTGCAGCATCTAACTAACATATTAAAAAGTGCAGTCTCATGAATGAGACATGGCAAACACAGATATAAAACATACTATAAAATACAAAATGTTAAGATTTTTTGTTCTATTTGTTTCTAATATATGACACCAAAACAACTGCTTGGGATGCAGAACCGAGAGGGTATTCTTCAATAAGGGCGCGTAAATAAAGGCGAGCTTCAAAAGGGCGACCTCAATTGGGCACAGCGAATAAAGGCAAACGCAACAAAATTATTACAGAAAATTTATTAGATAAAGGCAATGATTGAACGTACAAAAAGGCGAAAGCAAGAATATTTATCCCATGAATCGTGTAGATTTGCTGGAATAAATGAGGTGCAGATTTGAAAGTTCCGTCGCATTACCAGGCTTCAAATTCGGCAAGGACTTGCAGATTCCCCTGCGTTGAAAAGACTAAGAATTGCTGGTTTCCTGGTCCACTGTCATATCAAAGAAATTGCTCACCTCCAGTAGTCGTAGAATATTCAACAGGTATAGTCAAGTCGTCCAGACTTGTTGGGTTTGACATTGGTTCCTAGTTGACACGCCGAACGCGACGGACAGTTTAAGGTGATGAAAAACAGGAAGTTGTCCAACGACCGCTGATGACAGACCTTGGGTTGCTGTAGCCACGAGTTCCTGCGGTCCGTCAGTAGAAGAAGTTGCTTGTTGTTTGATGTCCACTATTGCTTTCCTTGTTTCGATCTTCACCACATCTGGAACATGGTTGTGCGTAGATGGTCTCTTGACGAATAATCCATTTTTGGTATGACAGCGAGACGAACATTTTCCAATCCTATATTCAGTGCATTTCCAGATGTGTTTCCCATTGATAGTTTTCTCCTTTCTGAATGTGTAGCCTTCGACTACGAGTAGATCTGCACCTTTGTTGCTCTTCACATATTCCAGAGCCATTTGAACTAAAATATCTACGAACGCCTTTATTCACCGCGCTCAATTGAGGTTGCCCTTTTGAAGCTCGCCTTTTTGTGTGTGCCCTTATTGAATAGAGCCAACTGAGAGACCTCGATAGTTTAGAAATGTAATAAATGCTGAGTACACATTTGAGTACAGCAGAAAGGGGTGTCAGTTTATGGACCTCATAGTGTCTGAAGTGCTCAGATCTGTCTGAGGCCTAAAACTGTCCTGACTGCAGCTGGACACTTCTCAAAAGTAGTCTTTTTTTTGTCTGACTAATTCTGAAAGAGTAAAGTTTATTAAAAACCCACTGATTCAACCAGTTTTCTTCTATAAAGCACTTTATGTCCTAGACATGTTTAAATCATTTTTCTGTAACCTTGTGCAGACTACAGTTTCTTCAGACTCTTATGAAACGGATTTTCATAATGATGCAGTAATCATGTAGTTTTGTTTTTGAAAAAGGATATTCTTGGTCAAAGGTAGACTTAGTAATATTTCCGTCAAATGAGTGCTCTCAAGTCAAGTCATAGCCTAGATTCCTATTTTCTTGATCTACTAGGGGGCTTCGCCCCCTGCTCGCTTCGCTCGCCAACCTCCGTGTTTGGTTTTCCGGATACACACTTTTAAGATTTTTTTTCTTTGAATTGTTATTTCATTAGTTTCACTTTTATTTCAGAACTTCTGTAAAAACAATATTTGTAATCTTGCGAGTCCCAATATGCTGAATCTTTTTAATAAGGTCAGGATAGGTTTCTCTGTTTGGAATTTCAGCACAGACAAAACGATCCACATCATCAGCAGTTAATAATATTTTTTTACAAAGTAAAAAAGTAAGAGTTCTGCATTGGACTCCTGTCTGTAAAGTCGCGCTATTCTCCTCTCACAGTTTCAAAAATACATGGGGTCACCAAGGTGATACCCCAGCTTTTGTGCCTGCTTTGCTTCCGCAGTTTCAGATGCGCGTTGTAGGCGTCTATGTACATTGTATTTGTCCATGCGGGCTCGTTTTTGTAGCTCCGTTAGTCGAACTGTTCGGTTTTGGAGCCGAGACAGTTTTGCTTCCGCGGTTTCAGACGCGCGTTGTAGGCGCCCACGTCTATTGTTTTTATCCATGCGGGCTCGCTTTTGTAGCTCCGTTAGTTGAGCTGGATCGTTTTGGAGCAGTGACCGCGACTCCATTAGTTATCCGTTGTCTACCGTTAGTAATATGGATAATTGCACTTACTGTTAATACGGAGCGTTTTCTGTGGTTGTACTGTTAATAATGCATCACTGTAATGTGATTCACATATGCTATATGGTTTGGATGTGTGAGGATGCCGTACGTTTAATACAGAGAGTTTGTTTATTCTTATTACCCGGACCATGCTGTGTAGTGTGGACATTTAGTTCAGAAGCGCGTTGTAGGCGCATGCGCCTTTCGTACTTTCACGCACCTTCCGTACTATCTTTGTGGACCTGTGGGGCCTCCGTAGGTGTGTTAGAAGCGCGTGGACCACGCTGTGTGGTGTGGCCGTTTAGTTCAGAAGCGCGTTGTAGGCACATGCACCTTTCGTACTTTCATGCGCCTTCTGTACTATCTTTGTGGACCTGTGGGGCCTCCGTAGCCTCTTCCGTTTGACTCTGGGGTGCAGCGCAGAATCCGCTTTTTTGTGTGGCTGTGTCGTTAGTCGTTAGCGATGGGTGCGTTGTTGCTTCATTTCTCGTTCACGTTAGTTGAGCTGTTTCTTTTTTGGGCCATGACTCCTTCGTTTTCGCGCTTGCAGTTTATGAGATGCGCGCTGTAGGCACCTGCACACTATGTCTCATGGTCCCATCACCGTGTACCTGCGTCCATGCCTTCCGGTTTACCATTCTCGGTTAGTAATATGGATTTGTAGTTACCACTTAATCGGTATTCTGTTTATCAATAGCTCCTTTAACAATCAAATGCAAACATACTTGCAGGATATATTTTGCCTCAAGTAAAGACCTTGCATCCTTTTGTAACCATACTTCAAAAAAAATTGCTGTATGAACTGTGAATCACGGTGATGCAACTTTTTAGAAAAGCTACAAGTCATTTTTAGAAAGCTATTACCATTGTCTCCACACTCTGAAGCATTTTTCACCTATGATGATCTAAAGGGCATTGTTCTCATTATAAGTCCTATGAACAAAAAATAAGTGAAGCCTGTTTTCAGGCCTGCTTACTGTGTTCACACTGCATTAAATAGCCCCCCATGCTTTAATCTCACTCTTCATCTTTTCTGTTTCATATTTCTTACTGTTCTTATTGAGTTAGTATTCCAATCTTTTTCCATTCCCCTTTCAGCTTTGCATATACTGCCTTCATTAGCACATACGGATTTTGTTTTTTTTACATGGGACATAGCTGCCAAAATTTGCAACCAATTGACTAAAAAAAACATAGTTGTGATACTATGTAGCTGCTAAAGGTTTTGTCTTGGTAATACTACCAGAACAGTTGATTTGTCATGCAGCGTTTTTTGCCTTTCACCCCAAGTTTCCAGGCTCATATAAATATTGTAATACAAACCGAGTCTGTTTATATGCATAAGCAAAATCGGGATAAGGTGAGTAAATCGGTTAAGGCAGAAACCTGGTTTCTTAAAGACTCCCATTTACATGCTGGAGTCTATATGTGTAGTTCCCCTTTGGCAAAAAAAAAAAATGCACTAAAAAAGATTAAATTAAATCAATGACTGCCATGAATCTGAAGATGTGTATGGATCCTGTTTTTATTGAGATTGTGCTGCACTGTACATTCAGCACATCAACATAAGTTTAGTGATTTCTGAAATATTGAGGCAGATTATTTCAGTCGTGAGAAAGAATTATGTAATTGCTGAAGATTTGCGTCAGGAAATTTATCTTTGTGAATGCTTCCACCAAGATCTACCCATGGCTGCTGAATGCGTAAGTGAAGCAATGATACATGTAGGCTACGAAATCCTTAACTAAAACCTGGTTAAGGGTTTACATGGTTTCTTGTAGAGAAATGTATATGTGTTAACCTGGTTTCTCTAACTAAAGAAAAGGTGCACATGGTATTTTAAAAATCGGATTTCTGTAAAAAGCTGGGTTATTAAAGCAGATGTAAAGGTACTGATTGTAGTCAATATACAGTTAGGTCCATAAATATTTGGACAGAGACAACTTTTTTCTAATTTTGGTTCTGTACATTACCACAGTGCATTTTAAATGAAACAACTCGGATGCAGTTGAAGTGCAGACTTTCAGCTTTAATTCAGTGGGGTGAACAAAATGATTGCATAAAAATGAGAGGCAACTAAAGCATTTTTTTAACACAATACCTTCATTTCAGGGGCTCAAAAGTAATTGGACATTTGACTCAAAGGCTATTTCATGGGCAGGTGTGGGCAAGTCCGTCGTTATGTCATTATCAATTAAGCAGATAAAAGGCCTGGAGTTGATTTGAGGTGTGGTGCTTGCATGTGGAAGCAAAGCGCTTTGAGTACTGAGAAAAGCGCTATATAAATGTAATTTATTATTATTATTATTAACTGAAAACTGCTGCAGTAAAGGCCTGGCAGAGCATTAAAAAGGAGGAAACCCAGCATCTGGTGATGGCCATGAGTTCAAGACTTCAGGCTGTCATTGCCAGCAAAGGGTTTTCAACCAAGTATTAGAAGTGAACATTTTATTTCCAGTTATTTAATTTGTCCACTTTTGAGCCCCTGAAATGAAGGGATTGTGTTAAAAAAATGCTTTAGTTGCCTCACATTTTTATGCAATCATTTTGTTCACCCCACTGAATTAAAGCTGAAAGTCTGCACTTCAACTGCATCTGAGTTGTTTCAGTTAAAATTCATTGTGGTAATGTACAGAACCAAAATTAGAAAAAAGTTGTCTCTGTCCAAATATTTATGGACCTAACTGTAGATTGATCTTTATTGTCATTGTCACTTTTACAAAGGAACAACGAAATTGAAGGTGCAATCGACTCAGTGTGAGGCATAACAGTTAAAAAGACAAGAAGAGAGAAAATAATAACAACCCGAATAGTAATAAAAGTACTTCACAAAATATACAAATTGCACTGGTTGACTTAAGGTCTATATTTGGGAGAATGAAATGGAGCAGTTTTATTCTGAGTTCAGGGCCATGATTGCTTTTGGATAAAAGCTGTTTATAAGGCGGTTTGTCCTTTGTCCTGGTTTTCATTGCTCTGTATCTCTTGCCCGATGGCAAAAGCTGGAAGAGGCAATGACCGGGATGTGATGAATCCTGTGACATGTCTATTGTTTTTTGAGGAAGTGCAGCTACCATACCCCACACACAGTCCGTACATAAGCACACTCTCGATTGAACAGTGATAAAAGGAAAGGAGCAGAGTTTTGGGGAGATGGTTCTTTCTGAGGATTCTCAGAAAATACAGGTGCTGGTCATAAAATTAGAATATCATGACAAAGTTGATTTATTTCAGTAATTCCATTCAAAAAGTGAAACTTGTATATTAGATTCATTCATTACACACAGACTAATGTATTTCAAATGTTTATTTCTTTTAATGTTGATGATTATAACTAACAACTAATGAAAGTCCCAAATTCAGTATCTCGGAAAATTAGAATATCAATTAAGACCAATGCAAAAAAAGGATTTTTAGAAATGTTGGCCAACTGAAAGTTATGAACATGAAAAGTATGAGCATGTACAGCACTCAATATTTAGTTGGGGCTCCTTTGGCTTGGATTACTGCAGCAATGCGGCGTGGCATGGAGTCGATCAGTCTGTGGCACTGCTCAGGTGTTATGAGAGCCCATGTTGCTCTGATAGTGGCCTTCAGCTCTTCTGAATTGTTGGGACTAGCGTATTGCATCTTCCTCTTCACAATACCCCATAGATTTTCTATGGGGTTAAGGTCAGGCAAGTTTGCTGGCCAATCAAGAACAGGAATACCATGGTCCTTAAACCAGGTACTGGTAGCTTTGGCAATGTGTGCATGTGCCAGGTCCTGTTGGAAAATGAAATCTGCATCTCCATAAAGTTCATCAGCAGCAAGAAGCATGAAGTGCTCTAAAACTTCCTGGTAGACGGCTGCGTTGACTTTGGACCTCAGAAAACACAATGGACCAACACCAGCAGATGACATGGCACCCCAAACCATCACTGACTGTGGAAACTTTACACTGGACCTCAAGCAACATGGATTCTGTGCCTCTCCTCTCTTCCTCTAGACTCTGGGACCTTGATTTCCAAAGGAAATGCAAAATTTACTTTCATCAGAGAACATAACTTTGGACCACTCAGCAGCAGTCCAAAGGCGAGACGCTTCTGACGCTGTCTCTTGTTCAAGAGTGGCTTGACACAAGGAATGCGACAGCTGAAACCCATGTCTTGCATACGTCTGTGCATGGTGGTTCTTGAAGCACTGACTCCAGCTGCAGTCCACTCTTTGTGAATCTCCACCACATTTTTGAATGGGTTTTGTTTCACAATCCTCTCCAGGGTGCGGTTATCCCTATTGCTTGTACACTTTTTTCTACCACATCTTGTCCTTCCCTTCGCCTCTCTATTAATGTGCTTGGACACAGAGCTCTGTGAACAGCCAGCCTCTTTAGCAATGACCTTTTGTGTCTTGCCCTCCTTGTGCAAGGTGTCAATGGTCGTCTTTTGGACAACTGTCAAGTAAGCAGTCTTCCCCATGATTGTGTAGCCTACAGAACTAGACTGAGAGATCATTTAAAGGCTTTTGCAGGTGTTTTGAGTTAATTAGCTGATTAGAGTGTGGCACCAGGTGTCTTCAATATTGAACCTTTTCACAATATTCTAATTTTCCGAGATACTGAATTTGGGACTTTCATTAGTTGTCAGTTATAATCATCAACATTAAAAGAAATAAACATTTGAAATACATCAGTCTGTGTGTAATGAATGAATCTAATATACAAGTTTCTCTTTTTGAATGGAATTACTGAAATAAATCAACTTTGTCATGATATTCTAATTTTATGACCAGCACCTGTACAGTCTCTGCTGCGCCTTCTTCAGCAGCTCCTTGGTGTTGGCTCTCCAGGTCAGGTCATCCTCCAGCTCAATGCCCAGAAACCTGAACACCCGGACCCTCTCCACACAGGCCCCGCTAATGTTGAGTGGCTGGATGTCAGTTTTGTTTTTTCTAAAGTCAATAACAAGCTCCTTCATTTTTGTGGTGTTGAGGAGCAGGTTATTGACACCGCACCACTCTGACAGCCACTCCACCTCGTTCCTGTATGCCAGCTCACCCTCCTTGCCCGAGTTGAGTCCGACCATCGTCGTGTCATCCACGAACTTTATGATCATGTTGCAATGGTGAGTGGGGACACAGTCATATGTATAGAGGGTGTAGAGGAGCGGGCTGAGCACAAAACCCTGCGGCATCCCGGTGTTGAAGCTGAGAGCAGTGGAGGTGTGGGGACCCAGCCTGGCCCTCTGGGAGCGACAAGACAGGAAGTCCCGTATCCAACTGCATGTGAGTGATGGACGTCCCAGATCAGCCAGTTTGGACACCAGTCGTTGTGGGAGGATGGTGTTAAACGCTGAGCTGAAGTCCACAAAGAGAAGTCTGATGTAACTGCCCTGTTGCTCCAGGTGGGTCAGGGCAGCATGAAGGGCTGTGGCCACAGCATCCTCTGTGGATCTGTTTGCTTTGTAAGCAAATTGAAATGGGTCCAGGTCTGCTGGCAGGCAGGCGATGATATGACTCTGCACCAGTTTCTCAAAGCACTTCATGATGTGAGTGCCCCTGGGCGGAAATCATTCAGACTGTTTGTGATGGATTTTTTCTGCAGCGGAACAAGGATAGAGGACTTGAGGCAGGATGGGACATCCATCCATTCTCTTCCGCTTATCCGAGATTGGGTTGCGGGGGCAGCAGCTTGAGCAGAGATGCCCAGACTTCCCTCTCCTTGGCCACTTCTTCTAGCTCTTCCGGGAGAATCCCAAGGCGTTCCCAGGCCAGCCGAGAGACATAGTCCCTCCAGCGTGTCCTGGGACTTCCCCGGGGCCTCCTCCCGGTTAGACGTGCCCGGAACACCTCATCAGGGAGGCGTCCAAGAGGCATCCTGATGAGATGCCCGAGCCACCTCATCTGATTCCTCTCGATGCGGAGGAGCAGCGGTTCTACTCTGAGCCCCTCCCTGATGACTGAGCTTCTCACCCTATCTTTAAGGGAAAGCCCAGACACCCTACGGAGGAAACTAATTTCAGCCGCCTGTATTCATGATCTCGTTCTTTCAGTCACTACCCATAGCTCATGACCATAGGTGAGGGTAGGAACATAGATCAACTGGTAAATTGAGAGCTTTGCCTTGCGGCTCAGCTCCTTTTTCACCATGACAGACCGATGCAGAGCCCACATCACTGCGGATGCCACACCGATCCGCCTGTCGATCTCGTGCTCCATTCTTCCCTCACTTGTGAACAAGATCCCGAGATACTTGAACTCCTCCACTTGGGGCAGGATCTCGCTCCCAACCCTGAGAGGGCATTCCACCCTTTTTCGGCTGAGGACCATGGTCTTGGATTTGGAGGTGCTGATTCCCATCCCAGCCGCTTCACACTCAGCTGTGAACCGATCCAGAGAGAGCTGAAGATCACAGCCTGATGAAGCAAACAGGACAACATCATCTGCAAAAAGCAGTGACCCAATCCTGAGTCCTCCAAACCGGACCCCCTCAATGCCCTGGCTGCGCCTAGAAATTCTGTCCATAAAAGTTATGAACAGAATCGGTGACAAAGGGCAGCCCTGGCGGAGTCCCAACTCTCACTGAAAATGGGTTTGACTTACTGCCGGCAATGCGGACCAAGCTCTGACACCGATTGTACAGGGACCGAACAGCCCTTATCAGGGGGTCTGATACCCCATACTCTCGGGGTACCCCCCCCCCCCCACAGGATTTCCAGAGGGACACGGTCGACTGCCTTTTCCAAGTCCACAAAACACATGTAGACTGGTTGGGCAAACTCCCATGCACCTTCCAGGACCCTGCTAAGGGTATAGAGCTGGTCCACTGTTCCACAACCAGGACGAAAACCACACTGTTCCTCCTGAATCCAAGGTTCGACTATCCGACGGACCCTCCTCTCCAGGACCCCCGAATAGACTTTTCCAGGGAGGCTGAGGAGTGTGATCCCTCTGTAGTTGGAACACACCCTCCGGTCCCCCTTCTTAAAGAGGGGGACCACCACCCCAGTCCGCCAATCCAGAGGCACTGTCCCTGAAAGTCCATGTGATGTTGCAGAGGTGTGTCAACTAAGACAGTCCTGCACCATCCAGAGCCTTGAGGAACTCCGGGCGTATCTCATCCACCCCCAGGGCCCTGCCACCAAGGAGTTTTTTTGACCACCACTGTAACCTTAGTCTCAGAGATGGGGAAGCCCACCTCCGAATCCCCAGGCTCTGCTTCCTCATTGGAAGGCATGTTCGTGGGATTGAGGAGGTCTTCGAAGTACTCACCCCACCGACCCACAACGGTGTAATCTAGGACTGCCATAGTGTGGTTCTCCAAGTCTTGGTGATCGAAAACCTCCCAGTCAGTTCTCTGCAAGCAGTCCTGCAACTGTTGGGAGGCCTCCTCGGGCCATATGGTAACAGTTCTGGTCATAGTGGGAGCTTGCTTCCTGAGAGGGGTATATGCAGTATCACAGCTTTGATAATTATACATTGATTTGCCCCAATTTTAAAGCCATTTGCCTAATATAAATATGATGGTGAACACTGAAGGAGTTGGTGAATAAGTTCTTGGTTTTATTGTTCCATTACACGAGTTGTATATACAACTTGAATGTATTGTGGATTCATGTATAAAATCTTTTCTGCTGTTCATATAACACAATGTACTTTAAGATGGAGATTAATTGACAAGCCAGGCGATTACTTCTATTGGAGCATTTTAAAACTGTATATACATTGATAGGGACTGAAAAAAAAGTTTTTGTGTTATTTACATACAGTCGGGTCCATAAGTATTTGGACAGTGACACGATTTTCATAATTTTTACACTGGATTTGAAACAAAGAAATCAAGATGTGATTAAAGTATAGACTTTCAGCTTTAATTCAAGGGATTTAACAAAAATGAACTGCTCAAAAAAATTGAACACTTTGAAAACGCATCAGATCTCAATGGGGGGGGAAAAAATCATGCTGGATATCTATACTGATATGGACTGGGTAATGTGTTAGGAACGAAAGGATGCCACATCATTTGATGGAAATGAAAATTATCAACCTACAGAGGGCTGAGTTCAATGACACCCTGAAAATCAAAATAAAAAAATGATGCGGCAGGCTAGTCCATTTTCCTGAAATTTCAGTGCAGCAACTCAAAGTCGTACCCAGTGGTTTGTATGGCCCCTCACATGCTTGTATGCATGCCTGACAATATGGGGCATGCTCCTGATGAGACAACAGATGGTGTCCTGGGGATCTCCTCCCAGATCTGGACCAGGGCATCACTGAGCTCTTGAACAGTCTGAGGTGCAACCTGGCAGCGTCAGATGGGCAGAAACATAACGGCCAGAGGTGTTCTATTGTATTTAGGTCAGACGAGCATGGGTGCCAGTCAATTGTATCATTTCCTTAATCCTTGGCCAGGCATTATCGTGCACCAGGAGGAACCCAGGACTCCCTGCACCAGCATAGGGTCTGACAATGGGTCCTAATGGCAGTCAGGGTGCCGTTGTCTAGCCTGTAGAGGTCTGTGCGTCCCTTCATGGATATGCCTCCCCAGACCATCACTGACCCACCACCAAACTGGTCATGCTGAACAATGTTACAGGCAGCATAACATTCTCCACGGCTTCCCCAGACCCTTTCACGTCTGTCACATGTACTCAGGGTGAACCTGCTCTCATCTGTGAAAAGCACAGAGCACCAGTGGTGAACCTGCCAATTCTGGCATTTGATAGCAAATGCCAACCGACCTCCTTGGTGCTGGGCAGTGAGCACAGAGTCCACTAGAGGATGTTGGGCCCTTAGGCTACCCTCATGGAGTCTGGTTGTGATTGTTTGGTCAGAGATATTCATACCAGTGGCCTGCTGGAGGTCATTTTGTTGGACTCTGGCAGTGCTCATCCTGTTCCTCCTTGCCCAAAGGAGCAGATACTGGTCCATCTCCTTATGCTACCAGTAGTGACACTGACCGTAGCCAAATGCAAAACTAGTGAAAAAACAGTCAGAAAAGATGAGGAGGGAAATATGTCAGTGGCATCCACCTGTTAAATCATTCCTGTTTTCGGGGTCGTCTCATTGTTGCCTTTCTAGTGCACCTGTTGTTAATTTCATTAACACCAAAGCAGCTGAAACTGATTAACAGCCCCCTCTGCTACTTAACTGTCCAGATCAATATCATAGAAGTTTTATTGACTTGATCCTTTAATTTTTTGAGCAGTATATGACATGAGCTGTTTAGAAGAGTGAAACATTTTTTTACATGGTCCCCCTATTTTTAAGGGCTGAAAAGTATTTGGACAAACTAACCATCATAAATTTAATGATCATTTTTAATATTTGGTTGAGAATCCTTTACAGTCAATGACTGCCTGAAGTCTGGAACCCATGGGCATTTCCAAGTGCTGTTTTTCCACCCTAGTGATACTTTGCCATGCCTTTACTGCAGCTGTCTTCAGTTGATGCTTGTTTGTTGGACATTATACCATCAAGTTTGCCTTCAAAAAGTGAAATGCATGTCCAGTTAGGTTGAGGTGAGTTGTCCTTTGAAGAATATTCCACTACTTTGCATTGAACAGCACTTGGTTTCCTTTTGCAGTAAGTTTTGGCTCACATGGCCTCTACCATGTTTCACAGATGATGTTAATATTCTTTGGATAATGAGGCATTTCTTCTCCATACGCTTTCATTCAACATTCTGGTATGTATTGATCTCAGTTTCCTTTGCTCAAAGAAAATTGTTCCAGAACTGCACAGGCTTTCAAATATTGTTTTGTGGCAATCTCTAATCTGTCCTTCCTATGCTCGAGGTTTACCAGTGGATTGCACTCTTGATTGTAGACTTTAGCAATTATAGGTCTACATCGTGGAGAGTGCTCTTGGTTTGGATAAATGTTATGTAGGGGTTCTTCTTCACCAAGGACAGAATTCTGCAATTATCCAGAACGGTTGTCTTCTGTTGCTTTCCAGACCTTCTGGTGTTCTTGAGTTCATAAGTGTGGTTAATTTGACAACTCTGCGTGTTTCTCCTATCTCTCTAAAGGGTTTGCGTTGTTTTCTCAGCCTCATAATGAAGTGTTTTTACTTGCATGGGACAGCTCTTTGGAACTTATATTGAGAGTTCAAAGTGACAACTTCAAAATGCAAATTCCACATTTTACATGCTTAATAGTTAATGAAATAATGAGGGACATGCTTCCACCTGGCTATGGAACAGCTTGTCACTCAAATATACTGTACATATACTTTTGAGCCCCTGTAACTGAGGGGTCTATGCCAAAAAATGGTTGTCATTTTTAAACGGCTCATACAATATTGTCTGGTGAACTCCTTAAATTAAAGCTGTAAATCTACACTTCAATCACATAATGATTGATTTATTTCAAATCTATTTTGATGGTGTACAGAGCCAAAATTATGAAAATTGTGTCACTGTACAAATACTGACCTGACTGTAATAAAAACATTTGTTTCCATGATTACATCTTGCCTGAAGAAGGGGCCTGAGTTGCCTCGAAAGCTTGCATATTGTAATCTTTCTAGTTAGCCAATAAAAGGTGTCATTTTGCTTGGCTTTTCTCTACATTCATAATGGCTAACACGGTACAACACCCTAGTACTAAAGTTTGCTAAAAAAATATTAAAATGTACCAAGCAGTTATATAGGAATAATGTATTTTTTTTCTTTTTAACAGTATTTTCATCTTGATTTTCATTCTATTTTTCAAGGTGTTCTAATTGTTTAATTAATCCATTATTTACTAATTAGTGGATCTGACTCTAAAGTAGTTGCAGCCTTTGATTATTCAGTGTTGTTTGCCTGGGTGTCTGATCTGCTCATTTTAAATTGTCATTATTAAGATACAATGAAGGGGGAAAAACTGCACAAAGAAAGGGCAAAGTATAATGAAATCAACAAAAGAGAGTTAAGTGTTTAAACCTATAGCAAAAGCAGAAATATATATAAATGTCTTATAAATGTAAAAATCATGCTGCTATGCTTTTCTGAATGTCGAATAAAAAAAAAAAAATACCAGCTAATTAAATGAGATCAGTGTTATCAGGTGTTGTCACTGATTAGGAATCTGGTTGGAACAAAAACCTGTAGCTACCGGGGGTCCCAAGGACCGAGTTTGGGAAACACTGAGCTAGATGGACTGGCAGATAATCTAGATTCCATGGAATCATTACCGAGGCGCTTGTACAGCATATACATTTGGGCAGAGTTGTGGCAGATAAAATTTAATGCAAGTAAATGTAGGACAAATTTGGCACTGCTCATTGTGCTAGGCTTTAGAAACGATCCAAGCTTGTTAAGAAAACCAGATTTAACAAGGAAGCAGGCTTCTAGCTTCATCTTTCCCTAGCTTGAATTCCAAAGTAAGTGTCTGAGCTGTTCATACCAGGACCAGCCTGTACTTCCTCTGAAAACAAATGAGTAAATCAGAGTTGCACTGACATCTTTGCATAAGACCCTTGAGCCAGAAGGCACCAAATGGACTCAAGCCAGAAGAAACAGCTTTAAATCAATGAATGACAACTATGATGGAAAAAATAACGCACCTATGGGAAGATGCTGATTTTTGATTTTTTTTTTTTTTGGTACTAGTCTACAGATGAGGTTCCACCATTCATAAACCAGTTGCACTCATCCTATAACATAGTTACATGTATGTATCTGTGTATTGACATTTGCTTTCCTTTATAATGGAATGTGACACAGTAAAGAAAAGACAATTCACTTCAAGAATATCTCTAAGAGGTCTGTACTTGTACCTGTACTTAGAGGAAAGAAACTACTACAAAGTCTTTTTTTTTATCTGAATGAAGGAAGATCTGCGGTGGGTTGGCACCCTGCCCGGGATTGGTTCCTGCCTTGTGCCCTGTGTTGGCTGGGATTGGCTCCAGCACACCCCCGTGACCCTGTGTTCGGATTCAGCGGGTTGGAAAATGGATGGATGGATGGATGAAGGAAGATTAACAGAACTGATAACTTGAAGATTAAAGCTACTGTATATTATCATGAAATTTGTGAGACCAGGAATGTTTATTGGGTTCATACACTCTTGCCCTTGAAGATTAACACACACCCAGGTATACATATACACAGCAATCTAATCCAGTCAATGTCTCGAGTGGCGCCAATTGCCAGTCACTACAAATATTCCACATAGGACACAACTACACATGCATATGTATAGAGATGCAAGCCTGACAAAGCCTCAAGTGGTGCCAATTGCCAGTCGCTCTGCAATATTCTGCATAAGATTCTTTAGATAGGTATTCAGTATCATCAGCTCTAACAAACATGCAGGTATCATCGCGAAACACATAAAAGTGCAACTCTTTTAGTTACGTATATGCTACTTACTAACCATTATCTTGCTTTTACCACAGTTCTAATTATTAAGGAGCAACCTCAATAACCTTGATAAATAGAACAGTAGCTATCTAACTCATACTTAGTGCCCATTTACTATTTCAGTCACTCTAGATAAAAGACAAAGTACAGAAAATAAAAAAACAACAAGGTATTTATTAATGTATAAAAATTCCAAATAGAAGAAAATATAATAAAATAGCAAAGTCCAGATCTAAACAGTCTTAGAAAAGCATATTGAAAATCAGAAGTATAAAGGGTTAATGTTGTCCCTAGCAACTTTTGGTTTAGCAATCAGCGTTGTTCATCGTTGTGCTTTCTGACATCCAAATCAGATGGCCTCACATCTCTTGACCTCTGATGTCGCCCTTATGTTGTTGTTTTTTTCTTCATCATCTCTTTGATCTATTAGTCGAGGTATATATTAATGTTAAAATGCAAACCTGGAATTTTTGGACATGTGACATTGCACACCATTTATTGGCTATCTTGTCCTGATGATTAATGACTCTGATCAAAGCGTTTGATGTTTTAAGTACCTCCGTGCTCTTCATTTCTCAAGCTGTAAACTAATGGTTTACTCCTGGTTCGTTTGAGCAAGATAATTAAAATTTAATATAAACTGTTTGCAGTTGGAAAAATTGAAGTTTGCCCCTACCAGAACAAAAGCCAATAAGAAAACGTTATATATTAATGTCTACACGTGGAAATGTGTGTGTCTGTCCAGCCCGGACGTGAGTGGTGGAGTCGGGTTAAGGGTTCCACCTCCAAGGAAACGGAAAACTGGCTTAGCCGCTAATAACACAAGCCAGGCCAGCACGTCAGCAAAACGAAACCTCAGAAGAAAGACAAAGTCACTTAGCCGCTAACATCAGAAAAACGGTATCCTTTTACTTTTCCTCCCACCACTAATGCACAAGCAATGCGAGCGCGTCGGCAAAACGAATCCTCCTAATAGAGAGATGCCCAGAGTAGTTCCTTTCAATTACCTGACATCTCTACATTTCAATTTTTTTTCTGACGATTTCAATAGTTTCTAGGACTCCAGGCTTTTTACAGCATGGACTTATGCAGCTAGTATATTATATTTTCACATTATTGAACTTTTCCTGTGGATGACTTCTTTAATTTGGACGATAGACAATGAATGATCGACATAGCAGTCACGACTCAATGTACAGTATATACCCCGGCGCAGGATCAAGCTGGTGAGCCATAATATGCATGGCCTATCTGATCCATATTTGAGATAAGCTCAAGATTTTCTAAAGGATTTTAAATACCAACAGGTACCAAGACTGTACAATATAATTAATGAGACGGGGTATTACTTCTTTAATGGCTTTTGTCAATATCTATACCAGATCTGTTTAATGTTGTAGTGTTGTTTGTGGGGGCAAAACAAGAAGTGATTTAACAAGGAATAGCAGGTATCTTAAAGCTGATTGGAAAAAATTAAACCTCATAAGTAGTAACAGTAGCTGTACTAGGATTGTAATGGTACAAGACTACTAATCTATTTAGGGATAATCTCTGGGCACTTGCTCAAGAGAATTCTCAGGAACTCTGAGCAAACTCCCATGAGAATTCTCCTCTTACTATGCAAAATGACCTTCTAAAACCTCTATCTGAAACCAGAAAGCTGATGAGCATTTTGGGGAGCTACAAGCTGAGATCCAGTCTGCTAATAACCAGCCATTACTTGAAGAAGGGAACTTCAGCATCTAAACTTTCATACCAGAAAGAATAATGCTTTTCCCTATAAAGTAGCAGTAGACACAGCAGAAAGTGAGCTGAAAAAGTAGCATCACAGAACACTACAGACAAAGGATCATGCAGAAAAATGAAAGAGTACACTCCAATGCAAGAAGAATCCTCCACTTGAACCCGGAGCTGCAACAAAACTGCTCATAACATCCCACACTTTCTCTTTAAAGACTTGGCATTGTATAACTTTTATTTGTGCCAAGACAAATTAGAACTCTATTCAGTAAACAGCCAGTCTCTCTATGTTATGCGTTTGTCTGTGTCCTGTCTTATATCTTAATATACATTCACAGTTATCATATTTCTATATTCCTTGTGTTTCAATAAATTGTGTTATTCTGTTTCTTAAAATGAGTGTGCTTCAGTTACCTTGATAGAAGTCTAATGGCCAGAGACTATTTTAAGGTAAATAAAGTAGGAGCCTTACCAAATTATTTCACTAATTACCGTCAAAGGCAAAAACCAATAACTGACCAAATTAAAATCTCTCCTTCATTAGGAAGCAAAAATATTTGATTTGAATAAACAATGGGTGGTCTAAATCTTGAAAGTACACCTTATGAGAAGGATTTAAGAGTTGTAGTTTACTTGCTATCAACTTCCAAACAGTGTTTGGAAGCTGTTAAAAAGACTAACAGAAGAGAAATCAAAGGGAAGGGGAATCAGTAACAATGTTTGTGGCAGCACTAAGGAAATTATCTGAACATTGTGAATTCAGTGAAGTGCTCAATGACACAATCCGTAATAGGCCGATATGTGGACTGAGAAGTGAAGCCATACAAAAACGGCTTCTGACAGAAAGTGGCCTAACCTTTTTAAAGGCAATTGAAATAAGTGTGTCCATGGAAATGGCAGCTAAAAAGGCTCAGCAATTAAGCATAACTGGGCAAATTCATAAAGTGAATATAAAGAGCAAAGACGCTGGTAGTGGGCCGTACTATCTCCATGGTTGGAAGGACAAAAAGTATGCATGGAAGTGGACACAGGGACGGCTGTTTCTCTCGTGTCAGATAAAACGTACTACACATTCCTGAGGCACCTTCCACTAAAGGAAACTAATATAGTGCTAAAAACATTTACAGGTGAACCTGTGAATGTGAGAGGCCTGATAAAGGTGACTGCTCAATTGAATGGGCATAAAGCCACTTTATGTAGTGGAAAGAGATTACCCATCATTATTGGGAAGATCATGGTTAAATAAAATCACATTGGATTGGCCAAATGTTTGTATGCTGCTCAGAGGAGAAACAAAGTTGGATGCAGTACTTGACAGACATGCTCAGTTGTTTTCTGGTGAGCTAGGGAGCCTGAAGGACATCACTGTCAGACTTGCCACTAAACCTAACAGTCAACCAAAATTTCTGAAGGCCCGACCATTCCTTATGCTATTCAACCAATGGTTGAAGCTGAACTGGATTCCTTAGTTAAGTCTGGTGTTCTGGAACCTGTGAGTGTAAGCGAATGGGCTACTCCTATTTTACCCGTGATTAAAAAAAGATGGATCAGTTCGTATATGAGGGGACTTTAAGGTGACCATCAATCCTGTGTTGTCTGTAGAGCAGTACAAGTCAAGTTGGGGAGCATGCACTGGTACAGTGCGTTGCTGCAACCACTACACAATGAAACAACTCTGGATCCCAGTTTGCAACACCCCAGGCAGACACGTGGTCCAGTCCCACCCTCCGGCAATGACCCTCTATCTGCCGCAACCAGGTGTTACGTGGGCGACCCCTTGGTCTGGTCCAGCCACTCGGTTCCCCAACAATGATGATCTTACAAGCCGGATCACACTCACACATGGCCGTAGTGCCATAACTGACACTACCTCACAATGCAGGTAATGTGCCTCATTCAGGACTCCATGAGCAAATGCTCATTCGACACAAAATCAAACCAATGGTACCCAAGGATTTTCCGGAGAGAGACAGTACCAAAGGAGTCCAGTCTTCGTCTCAGGTCACTGGAGATAGCATCCATGTCTCGCAACCATATAGCAAGACAGGAAGCACCAGGACTCTAAAGACTTGGACCTTCGTCCTTTTGCATATATATCGGGAGCGCCACTCACCCCTTTCCAGCGACCTCATGACCCCCCATGCTCTCCCAATCCATCTACTGACTTCATAGGAAGAGTCACCAGAGACATGAATGTCACTGCCAAGGTAAGTAAACCTCTCAAGAAGGTCAACATTCTTTCCGCAAACAGACACACTGCTGATGGCTGTTCCCAAGAGGTCATTAAAGGTCTGGATCTTGGTTTTTATCCAGGACACTTGCAAGTCCAGACACTCAGACTCTTCACTCAGTCTCTCGAGCTCCCCGATCAGAGCCTCCATTGACTCCGTGAAGATCACAGCATCGTCAGCAAAGTCAAGATCCGTGAACAACAGAGGCAGATGCCCCACAGCCACTGGAGTCCACGACCTTGCCCAACACCCAGTCCATACAAGCATTGAACAGAATAGGAGCAAGAACACACCCCTGACGAACCCCAAAATCAACTGGGAAAAACGCAGAGGTCCTACCTCCACTCTGCACAGCACTCACAGTACCAGTGTACAGGCCATGATATCCAGCAACCTTGAGGGGATCTCACGAATCCTCAGCATGTCTCACAGGGCAGCTCGATCAACTGAGTCGAATGCTTTGTGAAAATCGACAAAGGCTGCAAAGAAACTCTGCCGATATTCACATTTGCGCTCCATGAGAACCCGCAGTGCCAGGATGCAGTCGATGGTAGACTTCTTAGGTGTAAAACCAGACTGTTCTGGTCGCTGATAGGTGAGCAAGTGATCACGGATCCTATTGAGGATGACCCTAGCAAGGAACTTACCCGGCACCGAGAGCAGTGCTATCCCCCTATAGTTACTGCAATCCAGGCGATCACATTTCCCTTTCCAGATAGGGACAACAAGTCCCATTTTCCAGTCAGTTGGGATAATGCCAGTCTCCCAAATGGAATCAAAGATTGCTTGCAATCTCAGTGAGATTGGGTGGTTCATAGCTAATTGGAGGATCAGACTCAAGAACCGTAAACCCAGAGATATCCAGAGTCCTAGCCAGGAGGATCAGCTTTGAACAACTGCTCAAAGAAGTCAGCAGTACCCACTTCTGCATATAGTTGATCTGTTTGCAGGCCTTGCTGGAGGACAGAAATTTAGCAAAATAGACCTGTCCCAGGCATATCTCCAAATGCATGTTGAATTAAAGTCTAGAAAATCTCCCTTAACTATTTCACTTTCAACAGACACTCACAGTGAACGTCGTTATCCTGCTCGACATAGACGACCTCCTAACCGTCTAAATTTATAAGACTTACTTTTAAGAATGGGACAGTAAATTACTCTCTTCCTTAACAAAAAAAAAAAAAAATGGTTCAACTTAGATTTATTGGATTTATTGTTCTCGTGCTAAACAAAATGTGCACTTTTCTTTTAAGAGGGGAGGAATATGTTATGTATCTTGCCTTTGTTAAGTAGCAATGTTAATACCCTAATTTGCATAAAGAAATGTTGTGTGCTTACCCTTATGGGGAAAAAGGAAGTGTTGGTAACACACATCCGAACCTGAGTAAAGAACACACCCCTTTACGTGAGTAAAGAGCACGTTGAGTTAACCTGTGCCTCTGTAGTTATTATTTGTTGGAGTTGGAAGGAACACAACAAAAATAACATTAAAACATTAAAAGTTAAGGTATGTCAACAAAAGAATAATATAATAAGGAACATTTCAAGGATGATGGACCTGACCAAAATCTAAGGCACATTGTAATAAAGGGAGTAAAGGTAGGTTTTAAGTCTTGATTTAAAAGTTTCAGTTAAGTGTGCTTCTCTTGCACATAATGGCAGGCCATTCCAAAGATAAGGTGCACGATAGGCAAATGCTGTTTGACCATCTGATTTTTTTCTTAACTGAGGGAATGATCAAAAGACCAGCAATAAAAGAGCGAAGAGGACATACCAGAGTGTATGGTGTAATTAACTCAGCTAAGTAAGGAGGTGCAAGTCATGCACGGCCAAATATGGTTATAAAGAAGTTAAAATCAGCTCTTGCTTGTACTGGTAACCAGTGAAGGGAAGCTAGAACAGGTTTTATGTGCTCAATTTTTTTCAGTTTTGTCAAGATTCTAACTGCAGCATTCTGGACGAGCTGAAGACTTCTAGTGGCACAACTAGGAAGACCAGAGAAAAGGGAATTACAATAATCAGCCCAAAACAAAAGCATGTTATCAATGTTTCAGCATCACGCAGATATAGAATAGAATGGATTCATGCAATATTACTAAGATGAAAAAAATCCTGTCTTAGTAATAACCTTGGAATTAGACTGGAGTGTGAGACAATTATCAAAAATTACTCCAAGATTTGTAATAGTTGAGCTTTCACAGATTGAGCAGCCATCAATATTAACAATGAAGCTCTCACATAGATGTCCATATTTGGCTAGTCTAACAACCAATAATTCTGTTTTATCAGCATTTAAGTTTGGAAAGGTCATTTGGCTTTACAGGTATATATACAGTGGTGTGAAAAACTATTTGCCCCCTTCCTGATTTCTTATTCTTTTGCATGTTTGTCACACAAAATGTTTCTGATCATCAAACACATTTAACCATTAGTCAAATATAACACAAGTAAACACAAAATGCAGTTTGTAAATGGTGGTTTTTATTATTTAGGGAGAAAAAAAAATCCAAACCTACATGGCCCTGTGTGAAAAAGTAATTGCCCCCTGAACCTAATAACTGGTTGGGCCACCCTTAGCAGCAATAACTGCAATCAAGCGTTTGCGATAACTTGCAATGAGTCTTTTACAGCGCTCTGGAGGAATTTTGGCCCACTCATCTTTGCAAAATTGTTGTAATTCAGCTTTATTTGAGGGTTTTCTAGCATGAACCACCTTTTTAAGGTCATGCCATACCATCTCAATTGGATTCAGGTCAGGACTTTGACTAGGCCACTCCAAAGTCTTCATTTTGTTTTTCTTCAGCCATTCAGAGGTGGATTTGCTGGTGTGTTTTGGGTCATTGTCCTGTTGTAGCACCCAAGATCGCTTCAGCTTGAGTTGACGAACAGATGGCCGGACATTCTCCTTCAGGATTTTTTGGTAGACAGTAGAATTCATGGTTCCATCTATCACAGCAAGCCTTCCAGGTCCTGAAGCAGCAAAACAACCCCAGACCATCACACTACCACCACCATATTTTACTGTTGGTATGATGTTCTTTTTCTGAAATGCTGTGTTCCTTTTACGCCAGATGTAACGGGACATTTGCCTTCTAAAAAGTTCAACTTTTGACTCATCAGTCCACAAGGTATTTTCCCAAAAGTCTTGGCAATCATTGAGATGTTTCTTAGCAAAATTGAGATGAGCCCTAATGTTCTTTTTGCTTAACAGTGGTTTGCGTCTTGGAAATCTGCCATGCAGGCCGTTTTTGCCCAGTCTCTTTCTTATGGTGGAGTCATGAACACTGACCTTAATTGAGGCAAGTGAGGCCTGCAGTTCTTTAGACGTTGTCCTGGGGTCTTTTGTGACCTCTCGGATGAGTCGTCTCTGCGCTCTTGGGGTAATTTTGGTCGGCCGGCCACTCCTGGGAAGGTTCACCACTGTTCCATGTTTTTGCCATTTGTGGATAATGGCTCTCACTGTGGTTCGCTGGAGTCCCAAAGCTTTAGAAATGGCTTTATAACCTTTACCAGACTGATAGATCTCAATTACTTCTGTTCTCATTTGTTCCTGAATTTCTTTGGATCTTGGCATGATGTCTAGCTTTTGAGGTGCTTTTGGTCTACTTCTCTGTGTCAGGCAGCTCCTATTTAAGTGATTTCTTGATTGAAACAGGTGTGGCAGTAATCAGGCCTGGGGGTGGCTACGGAAATTGAACTCAGGTGTGATACACCACAGTTAGGTTATTTTTTAACAAGGGGGCAATTACTTTTTCACACAGGGCCATGTATGTTTGGATTTTTTTTCTCCCTAAATAATAAACACCATCATTTAAAAACTGCATTTTGTGTTTACTTGTGTTATATTTGACTAATGGTTAAATGTGTTTGATGATCAGAAACATTTTGTGTGACAAACATGCAAAAGAATAAGAAATCAGGAAGGGGGCAAATAGTTTTTCACACCACTGTATATAAAGGAGAAACATATAGATTGAAAAAGCATAGGGCCAAGAACTGATCCCTTGGGTACACCAAACTTTATTTTAGAAAATTCAGAAATTTCATTGTTGTAACTTACACGTTAAATTCTGTTTGCTAAATAACAATGAAACCATGAAAGTACCGTCTACTGGATGCCACTATGTTTCTCCAAGCAGCTTAAAAGTATGCCATGGTCTACGGTGTCAAAAGCAGCACTTAGGTCAAGAAGCAGCAACATTGACATCAAATTTGAATCAACAGTGATCAGCACATCATTGATTATTCTGGTCAAAGCAGTTACTATAGAGTGATGGGACCGAAAGCTAATTGAAATTTGTCAAAAAGTTTAATGCCAGACAAGTATGCATTAAGTTGATCAGTGACAGTCCTTTCAAATAATTTAGGCATAAAAGAAAGATTGGAAATTGGTCAATAGTTATTCAAAATCATTGGATCCAAGCTAGGTTTTTTTAAGCAATGGCTTAATAATGGCAGTTTTAAAAGTGGAGGGAACAGAACCAATGGATAGTGATTTATTAATAATATTCAAACTAGGACCAAATAAAACAGGAGACAGTTCCTTATAGGCTTGGAAGCAGTTATCAGGCTGGACAAAGCCTCAGGGGAAACTAATTCAAATTGTGAAAAACAGCAAGAGGTTCGAGCCACAGTGCCTATATTCATGAAAATGCAAGAGGGGTCATAGCCATCATTCTGAGAGGAATGTAGACCACTGATTTTATCTCTAATCAAGTCAATCTTATTTATGAAAAATCTCAGAATATCGTCAACACTGAATGGAGAGCTATGTGCAGGAGCATTCTGTGTGAGCTTGATAACCATATCAAACAAAAATTGTGGATTATTTTTATTAGTGTTAATCAGATCAGAAACATATGCTGTCCTAGCAGCTGAAAGTGCTTGTTTATAATTTTTAAAACTTTCTACCCAGGCAAGGTGAAAACCCTCTTGCTTTGTCATATGCCCCCTGTGCTCAAGTTTTCTGCAAGTCTGTTTGAGTGCATGGATGTCATCTGAAAGCCATGGTGCACATTTCATCTGGGTGCATTTTCTTGAACAACAGAATCCAACATTTTAGCCAATGCAATATTTAGATTATCTATGAGAGTATCTATGAGGGAATCATATTTTGTACTATATGCATCAAATATATCTGGTAGCTGCTCATTCAGTATAGACTTAGAATTGCTGTCAATGCAATAATAAGTATGGTGTACCAGGCTCAGGACACTTAATTGGAGTACAGAGAGATACATTGAAAAAGACACAGAAATAATCAGAAACTGGAACCTGTAAAACTGATGAAACGTCAATGTCAATTCCCTTTGTGAAGATAAGGTCCAGTGTGTTTCCACAGTTGTGAGTAGCATCCTTCACAAGTTGGGTAAAATCTAAACTCACAATGAGATCTATAAATTCCTTTGCTTTAGAATCTGAACAGTCATTTATATGCATGTTACAATCACCCAGTAAAATTATCTTTATATATAATCTTCATTTGGATCTTGATCTTTGTTTGTCCGCGAATTCACTGCCTTGTGTGGTGTTCCTGCTGTGTTCGGTAGAGGGCAGTAGTGATGGAGGAGGAGAGGAAGTGAGGGGGAGGATCGTTGGATGAGGTTGGAGTGTGGTGATTAAAGTGGATTGAACTAAAGGAGACTACGTGCTGTTTGTACTGGCTGAATACACAACACCTTGGTTGTTACTTTTGTTTACAAACACTGTCAATACCACTCTTTGTGTTTAGATCTGGCGTCGACACCATGCTTTGTGTTTAGATCTGGCGTCAACACCTGCTTCGTTGTCGAGACTGTGGTTTTTTGTGTTTATATCGACAGTCATTGGCAGCACTTCATCCAAATTGAATGTTCACCCACTTCTTGGAGTCGGCAGTCAGAGTATATAAGTTGGACACACTTCTGTGATTTTCCATCAGTCGGCGTTTGGAGTTCAAGAAAGAAGCATTGGTTCTTCCTTACTCTTTGGATTGCCACAAAGCAACCTGCGAGATTGGAGAAAGGTTGAGAAGAGATCGTGAGAGGAAACGACAGCGTCATGAAAACGAGACGGACTGTGAACGGAGAGAAGCAGAAATGCTCCTCCACCACCACATAATTACTATTCGGACAGTGATTCAGAGTAGGCCGTTCCTATCGAATCAATGTCCAAGGGTTTTGTAATTTTGTTTCCCTTATAAAAAATCATAATGCTGTGCGACGAAGGGCCCAGTTCATGACTGGCAGCCGCGTTTAAACAGGGAGCCCTTCACAGACAACTTTAACATGCGCAATGTAGTTGAGCGCACATGGCTAGTTTTATCATATTTGACAAGTGCAATTGACATTAATTCAGAGAACTCAGACAGGAAATTGGAATTATGCTTTGGGGGTCTATAAATAGTACAATGACATGTTGTTGAGTTCCGATAAACATAGCTAAGTATTCAAAACTTGAGAGATCTCCAAAAGTGCAATTGGTGCAGGTGAACAAATTAGAAAAGATATTTGCAATTCCACCCCCTTTCTTGCCTTGACTAGCAGAAAATAAGAAGCTATAACCTGGGGGAGAAGCCTCAATAAGTGTAACTGACGCAGTGGATGAGAGCCAACATTCAGTAAGAAACAGTTTATGTAGACCATATTTATAAATAAAATCCATCCATCCATCCATCCATCCATCCATTTTCCAACCCGTTGAATCCGAATACAGGGTCACGGGGGTCTGCTGGAGCCAATCCCAGCCAACACAGGGCACAAGGCAGGAACCAATCCCACCGCAGGACACACACAAACACACCCACACACCAAGCACACACTCGGGCCAATTTAGAATCACCAATCCACCTAACCTGCATGTCTTTGGACTGTGGGAGGAAACCGGAGCGCCTGGAGGAAACCCACGCAGACACAAGGAGAACATGCAAACTCCATGCAGGGAGGACCCGGGAATCGAACCCGGGTATCACATATATAAAAACTCTTACTAGAAAGTGACCTAATGTTCAATAGTGCAAACTTCATAATATGCGAAATAGACACAGAGGTTAAAAGAGTTAAGCTTCTTCAAGCTGATTTGGACTATATTCTTTGATGTTAGGATGCTAGAAGGTTTTTCTAGATTAATTTTGAGTTTTACATTATAACGGTTATTTAATCTAGCCTTGATTATAACAGGGATGATAGGGAGGCTCTCTAAATTGTTGTAAAAATTATTTGGACTGTGTTGGACTGGTAAAACAGACAGAAGGTAAAGAATGCAGTGGATAATTGGACTGATTATCAGAGAAACTGTCAAAAACATTGGTGCTCAGTCACTTCATAGAGCAGTTTAACACTGAGTAAAATATATTGTCTGCTAAAACTCAAGCACCTAAGAAACTTGGGTGAATTCTGTCATTCCTGAAAAATGAAGGACGATTCCAGAAAAGATTAAAATTGTCAATAAAGACTAAATTTAATAAAGTGCAAGTCACCTGGCGCCAATTATACAGGTTCAGAGTGTGACTAAAACGTCCAGATCCTTTTCCATGGGTTGGAATTGGACCAGAGATAAAAACAGTTTTGCCACAGGATTGGAGGAGGCTAAAAAACTTGTTAAAATCATGTTTTAAAATTTCAGATGGTCACAGATGTAGTTACACCCTACGTATATAATCATGTTTTGCACAGATACATACTTGTTGAGTAAACTGGGAAGGTGATACAGAATATCAAAAACTTTGGCTCCTGAGATCCCCCACAATCAGTGTAACTGGTTGGAGATGCTGCTGTGCTGCCTTGTGGATATTCCTCCCAGAAGGATGCGAAACTGAGGCCTTCAACAGCAGCACAGAGGAAGGGGAGTGCTTGGTAGTAGTAACAATCACACGACTCTGTGAGCCCCACAAGGACTTAGATACCCTGTCCCCCAAGCGATGTCCATGCTGACAGCACCTTGCTGGGTAGCATGTGAATGAGATGTATCATGAGAATCATAATTTAAGTCAAACCTACATTTCACACGTGTCAATTACGCTTGCTTCTGAAAATTACGCTAGCGCTTCTGAAAGTTACGCTTCTGAAAATTACGAGTACAATTCTCAAGTGTGAACAAACAGTCAAAAATACATCACTGGACAACGAGGCATTCTCTATCGAAGAAGAAACAATCGAATTTTGTTACTACGCATGTGCCTCAAAGTTGGAAAGATGGAATTATTTTTGACTGTAATTATACTTCATACAGTCGTATGAAAAGTTTGGGAACCCCTCTTAATTCTTTTGATTTTTGTTATGGACATTAACTTTATTGGATTAACAGAAAATATGCAATATGCATCGTAACAAAATTAGACAGGTGCATATATTTGGGCATGAAAAGTTTGGGAACCCCTCTTAATTCTTTTGATTTTTGTTATGGACATTAACTTTATTGGATTAACAGAAAATATGCAATATGCATCGTAACAAAATTAGACAGGTGCATATATTTGGGCACCCCAACATAGATATTACATCAATACTTAGTTGAGCCTTCTTTTGCAAATATAACAGCCTCTAGATGTCTCCTATAGCCTTTGATGAATATCTGGATTCTGGATGGAGGTATTTTTGACCATTCTTCCATACAAAATCTCTCCAGTTCAGTTAAATTTGATGGCTGCCGAGCATGGACAGCCTGCTTCAAATCATCCCATAGGTTTTCGATGATATTCAAGTCAGGGGACTGTGACGGCCATTCCAGAACATTGTACTTCTTCCTCTGCATGAATGCCTTTGTAGATTTCGAAGTGTATTTTGGGTCATTGTCTTGTTGGAATATCCAGCCCCTGCGTAACTTCAACTTTGTGACTGATGCTTGAACATTATCCTGAAGAATTTTCTGATATTGGGTTGATTTCATCCGACCCTCAACTTTAGCAAGGGCCCCAGTCCCTGAAAGAGCCACACCGCCCCACAGCATGATGAGACCTCCACCAAATTTGACAGTAGGTAGCAGGTGTTTTTCTTGGAATGCGGTGTTCTTCTTCTGCCATGCAAAGCGCTTTTTGTTATGACCAAATAACTCAATTTTTGTCTCATCAGTCCAAAGCACTTTGTTCCAAAATTAATCTGGCTTGTCTAAATGAGCATTTGCATACAACAAGTGACTCTGTTTGTGGCGTGAGTGCAGAAAGGGCTTCTTTCTCATCACCCTGCCATACAGATGTTCTTTGTGCAAATTGCGCTGAATTGTAGAACGATGTACAGATACACCATCTGCAGCAAGATGTTCTTGCAAGTCTTTGGAGGCGATCTGTGGGTTGTATGTGGCCATTCTCACAATCCTGCACATATGCCGCTCCTGTATTTTTCTTGGCCTGCCAGACCTGGGTTTAACAGCAACTGTGCCTGTGGCCTTCCATTTCCTAATTACATTCCTTACAGTTGAAACTGACAGTTTAAACCTCTGTGATCGCTTTTTGTAGCCTTCCCTTAAACTACGATACTGAACAATCTTTGTTTTCAGATCTTTTGAGAGTTGCTTTGAGGATCCCCTGCTGTCACTCTTCAGAGGAGAGTCAAAGGGAAGCACAACTTGCAATTGACCACCTTAAATACCTTTTCTCATGATTGGACACACCTGTCTATGACGCTCAAGGCTTAACGAGCTAATCTAACCAATTTGGTGTTGCAAGTAATCAGTATTGAGCAGTTACATGCATTCAAATTAGCAAAATTACAAGGGTACAAGTGTTTAGTGAAACATGTTAAACTTTTTTTATGCTGCAGAGTATATTGACTGGCTCTTAACGTTGGATAAGTGATTGCTATGGACAAGTTGTGTGAAAAAGAAACTGTCTGGAAGCGAAAAACTTCAGGCTCAAGTGAAACGGTCACGTTTTCCCCATATATTAGGCGGAGTGGTGGCTCTGAGGCTAATTCAAACATTTCTGGATGAAAATAGTATTCTGGAAAAATTCCAATCCAAATACAGATCTTCTTACAGCAGTGAAACATTCTTGTTAAAGGTTTACGTCTTCTGAACTACTGATGCTGGAGATTCTGCCATTCTTGTACTGCTAGATCTTACCTCAGCTTTTGATACTGTGGATCTTACGATTCATATATCCCCCCTTGAGCAATATGTAGGCATCCAAGGTAATTCCCTTAAATGGTTTATATCTTTTCTAAGCAATAGTAGCTTTTCTATTCATCTGGGCGAGTTCTCATCCTCTGTAGTTCCCCTTACTTGTGGGGTTCTGCAGGGTTCCATCCTTGGACCAGTTCTCTTTTTGATATGCATGTTACCTTTAGGCTCCACTGTTAACAAGTATGGCTTCTCCTTTCACTGCTATGCTGATGACACTCAAAACTATTTGCCACTAAACTCAAAGCGAGACAATACAGACCCTCCATGCATGCTTGAATGATATTAAAAGCTGGATGGCAATGAATTTTCTTAAACTAAATGATAATAAAACTGTGATCGTAGTGTCTAAATGTTCAGAAGTTTTGAGTGTCTCTAATGTTGCTCTTGGACCCCTTGCCATATACGTATCATAAGGCTTCAGTTAGGAACCTAGGAGTGATCTTTGACAGCTCATTCAAACTCAACAAACAGATAAATTGTTAGGTTAAATGAAGCTTTTTCCATCTGAGACTTTAAGGTAGATGCTTTTCTTTCTTTCAGTGATCTTGAAAAGGCCATTCAAGCTTTTATAACACCTCATTTGGACTATTGCAGTTTTTGTAGGTAGGTGTTGATCAGATCTTGTTATGACACCTACAACTATTCCACAACTTTGCTGTTCACTTATTGAATGGCTCTCGTATTTCAACAATACTGACCTTGCTTCATTGGCTTCTGGTCTGTTTCAGAATTGATTATAAAATTCTATTTCATGTTTTCAGATGTTTTAATGGATCAGCCCCATCTTGAAAAAAAGGATGATGAAGGGTCTTAGGACATATTTCCAACTCTTCTGGAAATTCAGATAGCAAATCAAATTTCTGAAGGGCCTCCTCAATGTCGTCTTTGTCCGTTGACAGTAATGAAGGGAGTGAGACTTGCTCCCTGAACACAGATTGATTCTCAGCACACCACTTCCTCAGTAAAATGCTGAAGGATTCTGTGTTGCTTTAATATGTTTTATGAAAAAAAAAGAAAATTCTTTAAATGGTCATCAAAGATTTATAGCCTTTTCCTCTACATTTACAAGGAATGTAAGAAAAAGGAAAGCAGAAAAATAATGTACAGTATATTCTTAATTTGTTATACATTATTACATCATTATTAATTATTAACATTATTAATCACAGATTCTAAAAGTCTTCAGTGTTTCTTAGAATACTCTATTATTAACACAGTACACAATGCATTTCAAATGTTTTAAGGCCTTTAGTCTTTTGGGCTCTGACTCCTAGGTTAACGATTAACAGTATGCATCTAAGACAATCACTAAAAGTCTTTTTATACATTTTATTCACTATACAATTAGCATTGTAAGCCAAAATCAACAAAATGTAATTCATCTTTCTTATGGAAGTTTATAAAATTATATGTCTGTATCTGCTCAAGAGTGCCCTGTGCTGGATGTTGGAGAAGGGAGGCTGACATTTCTTCTAAAAGAAAAGATCTGAAAACTGCATGAACGCAGTGCTATGGGATAGAATAGCAAGACATTTTTTCACTTTAGATGTAGTGCAAGCCTTTACTCATCTTCTGTCTTTTCATTAATGGCTCAATAGAGTCTAAATCTGAAGACAGAAAAGATATTTACCTAAGGAAATGTTAAAAAATAACCAAAAGAATAAGCACAAAAAATGACCCTATCCTGGCTGTCCATTATTTCTGTACCTTCTAATTTTTTATTTGTTTCTTGGCCTATATTTAGAACGGCGTTTGCTCACATAGTCCGATGTAAGCAGTTACTTCAGTGATTTCATAAAGAAGCACTACATTTATAATGGTAAGCATTTTGTCTATTTGTCTTTGATTTACAACATGGCTAAGTATATTTGGCACATTACCGCAGAACTGAATGAAAGTTATTAAAGGAAACTTAAATTTCATTTACCCCTTGGGGCTGAAGTTCTCAAGCAACATTCTACACCAGCACTTCCTCAAAGCCAGCATGTGATTCTAAAGAGAATTGAGCAGAGTTGAGATAAAAGGAGTTTAATGTTATAAAATATTTATGCAAACCATTATAAACATACATTTAAAATATGTGGATTTTGAAAGGTAGGGTGTTCTAAAACATCAAAACCACTAGGGACAGTATGGTAAAATTAAAAAAATACAAATATAATAAAATAAACATAACACATATATCCAACACAAATTGTAGAAGGTGCCAAAAATGGGAACCAACAACCAGATATAATCCTCCCTCCACAAATGCTACAATAAAAGAAGAGAGTACTAAAGTTGAGATGCATCCATCCATCCATCCATTTTCCAACCCGCTGAATCCAAACACAGGGTCACGGGGGTCTGCTGGAGCCATTCCAAGCCAACACAGGGCACAAGGCAGGAAACAATCCTGGGCAGGGTGCCAACCCACCGCAGGACACACACAAACACACCCACGGGCCAATTTAGAATCGCCAATCCACCTAACCTGCATGTCTTCGGACTGTGGGAGGAAACCGGAGCGCCCGGAGGAAACCCACGCAGACACGGGGAGAACATGCAAACTCCACGCAGGGAGGACCTGGGAAGCGAACCCAGGTCCCTAGGTCTCCCAACTGCGAAGCAGCAGCGCTACCCACTGTGCCACCGTACCGCCCCAAGTTGAGATACACCTCGTTAAAATTGAAGGGGGCCTTGAGGACAAAATACAGAAAAACCACAAAATGATAATTTGGAAACCTGGACACAACATTAAATACGGACATACACAAAAATATAGTTATAATATGAAATGGTCATATCATCAACATGAAAATTCCACAGTCATGGCTATGAAAAGAGCTATATAAATGTAATGAATTATTATTCATCTGACTTGGAAGGCCCTAATACAAGGAATAAAAAATTAAAGAAAAATATTAAATACTGACATACAGTAAACTGTTGACAATGACTTTTAAACAAAAACAACAATGGAAATGGCCACTTGTTATACACCCTGTGTTGCGTCTATAAATAGTAAAACCAGCCAACCAACAGAAAATGCAGGATTAGCTCATCTTTTTAAACTGTATTTAAAAAGTTCTAGTTCATAAATCTAAACGTCAGTATTGTTTGCAACTATGGCTGTGAAGACGAGGCAGCAGGATGCTGTAGTCTCTTTGCTTTTTACAAAGAGGGCACTTGGATTCATTTTGATATTTAATCATTGTAATCAAAGTTGTTTTTATTTTCTCTGCCTTTATGGAGAAATGTGGCTGTGGAAATCAAGACAAAAATAATATGTAATACTAATTTGGCAGAAAGCGCTACCATGCTTTTATAAATAGCTAACTTGACTACAGAAAATTCAAGTTAAATAAGATATTTAACAAACGTTAATGATGACGATAAGCATAAATACCTTTCATATTGTACACTAACATTGCAGATAAGCTACATAGCATCTCATAAATAAGGTAAAAAGTTAATATAGATGAAATAATATGGCAAATATTAAAAAGAAATAATACAAGAGATAAAAAATAATTAAAACGATATGCTTAAAATAGGATATTTCAGTAATAACGATAAACACAGAACACTTGGATTCGCTATATATGTATAATCGTACATCTTATTAGTTTTGTTTAATGGATCTAAAGTTTCTCTAAATATATTGAGCTTTTTATTCTGTAAGTCCATACCTGATTCTGTTGTGCCATTTGTTTCCATGTCGGAAAACGTTTTCAGCTCCTTTTCTTTTTCGAACTTGAAAAACTGCACAGGTGCTCTTAACCTTCTCTTTCTACGGACTGTGAGAGGCGGATGTGGACTATGGAAGCCTGACACTTCTCCAAAATTGTGCTAGATTTCCCAACAGAGTGAAGCTGCAGACTGAAATACCTCTGACGTTAGACACGGAACACCCTCCATATCATGGAATGCCCATAGCTTCAGTCACGGAACACCCTTCAGAGCACAACACACCACACATCCATGTAATGACGCAATTATCGTAATGCCCTTTCCCAGCGTCACTCGCATCATACCCTCTGCGAGACAGTGTTGACGCGCTTGTTGCACAGTATGCTGTAGTTGTACAAATTACAACAGTTTTCTATCTGGGCAAACATACTGTAAATGACTTCCAGTCTCATACTTATGCTATCCAATCATTCTAAGCTCTTTCACGATTCTAACACTTTGCCGATATAAAGTACAGTTTTTTTTTTACTTTTTTGAATGGTTGTTCATTATGTTTTCTCCTGAAGTGTTACAGTATAGTAAAAGTAACAAATCTTATTACTATCCAGTGTTTCAAATGGAATGTACCTCATGAAACTCATACCTATAGATTTTCAATCTATAAATGTATTTCATATTTCCATTAGCAAATTATACACGTGAAACAATAATAAGCTTAATTATTTTTAGAAGGTTTGCAAAAACATCGCTACATATAAAATTGGTTTTAAAACTGACAAGGAAACATTTTAGGAAACAGTCATCCATTTATTGTTTTGATCCATCAACGTTTTCATTACTAAAAGCTGCATATGTGAAATACTGTAAGTCATGTACATATCATTTGAAAGGCATGTGATAGCCAGTAGATTTTACATAATTTTACATTTTTTAACAACTTTTCAGTTTGAGACAATCGTGATTGTTCTTAAACCTTTCTCGTGCAACATTTAAGTTGATTGCAAAGACCCAACTTATACCAACATAGACTCAAACTGTCTTTGAGTCGTCGTCTTTTTAAAATTTTGATAAATATCAAAAACTGTTAAAACTACTACTACTACTAGTAATAAATAGTGGGTCAGTTGCAGTGTGCTTTCAGCAGGGAATTATCACGAGGTGATCTCATCATTAAACATACAGTATTTATAGTCTTGTGCATACAGTACAATGATATTGTTACATACCGTACATGCCTCTCCAGAACAGTGATAATATAATAAAACACAACAAATATATAGAATACAATTTACAGTATAGATATATATTCAGGTATATTTCAAATATTTATACCTAGTCTTTTTCTTACAATGTTTCTTATTATGATTGGCTGTTCAGTAACTCTTTAACTAAAACACTTTCTTTGAAGCCATACTTAGCGCCATTGGTTCTTTACTATTTGCCAGAAGGGAGGATTAAGAAAAACACTTGTGCAGGATGGCCAAGTGTGTAATAATCTTAGCAGCATGTCTTTTAGATACCCTGGATAGAAGGCAGCTGGGTGCCAGTGATATTTTGTGGCTTTCACCACCCTCTGCAGTGACCCAAGCCTGTGTGTCCTACCAGAATGTGATGCCGCCAGTGAAGATGGACTCCAGACAGCACCTGTGAGACATCTCAGGAAGGCATTGGTGAACTTGGCAATAAACAAAACGTGCTGTTCCCTCCTCAATTCATCAGTGATTGTTACTGTACGAAATTTAAACAAGCTCACCATTTCCACAGCACCCCACAAAAACAAACCACAGCTTAATCCATTCTCTGAAGTCTATGACCTGCTCCTTAATTTTTGGGCATGAAAGGTCAGATTGCCTGTGACCACTGAGTCAGTAGATAGACCTCTTGTCTGAAAGCTATTTAATCATTGGTGGTGATCAGGCCTATGACGGTGATGTCAGCAGCATTTTTAATGATGGAGCTGGTGTGGTGTCCGGACACACAGTCACACTGGGGGATTAGCACACTGCCCCATAGTGTACCTGGGTTGAGAGTGAGCATAGAGGATATGATGCTGACAATCTGCAAAGCCGAGGTCTGCTCGATATGAAGTCCAAAATCCAGTTCTGTTGGCACAACAGTGTTGAATGCTAAGCTATTGTCTATAAACATACCTCTGTAAGAGCAGTTTTTACATTATCCAGATGTGCCAAGATGATATGGAGTGTAAGACTTAATTGCTGTACCAGTATGCATCATGGAGATGGTGAAGGGGAGCAAAGTTATGTACTAAGTTAAAATTTAGTAAGAAGTCTGAGTGAGTGTAGTTAGTTCTAAAATGAGTTATCACATACAACACACAGACTGTTATGGACATGAAATGGATGAATAAACAGGTAAGCACATTTTAAACTTTATAAGAGATGTAAATCATGAAACACACATATATTCACTCTCTCTCATACTATACCCTATACTATATAGTATCCATATTACTAACCGAGAATGGTAAACCGGAAGGCACGGACGCAGGTACACGGCGATGGGACCAGGAGACATAGTGCGCAGGCGCCTACAGCGCGCGTCTCATAAACCGCAAGCGAAGTCTGATCAACCACGAACGAAGGAGTCACGGCCCAAAAACGAAAGAGCTCAACTAACGTGAATAAGAAATGAAGCAACAACGCGCCCATAGCTAACGACTAACGACACAGCCACACAAAAAAGAGGATTCTGCGCTGCACCCCAGAGTCAAACGGAAGAGGCTACGGAGGCCCCACAGGTCCACAAAGATAGTACGGAAGGCGCGTGAAAGTACGAAAGTTGCAGGCGCCTACAACGCGCTTCTGAACTAAACATCCACACTACACAGCATGGTCCACGAGCTTCTAACACACTGCAAGCATAAACACGAGATGGTACAGAAACCCCACAGATCGGGACTCCACAACATATGTGAATCACATTACAGTAATACAATATTAAGCACATTACAGTAATACAATATTGACAGTACAACCACAGAAAACACAGGCTAACCGAGAATGGTAAACCACGAGCCCGCCTGGATAGAATCAATGAATACAGGCGCCTACAACGCGCGTCTGAAATGCCGCAAGCAAAGCAGGCACGGCTCCAAAAAGAAAGAGCTCGACTGACACACGCCCACACTACACAGCATAGTCAAACCCGACATAGTACGGAAGGTGCAGGCGCCTACAACGCGCTTCGAAAGCACCGCAAGCAAAAACCCGAGATATTACAGAAGCCCCAAAGATCCGGACTCCACAGCATATGTGAATCACATTACAGTAAGACGATTTTATAAGTACTCACAGAAAACGCAAACAGAAGAGGCTTCGGCGTCCTGCCCCACATTTCAAACCAGAGAAAGTACGGAGGCCCCAAATGTCCACAAAACACAGCATAGTCAAACCTGACATAGTACGGAGGGCGCATGCGCCTATACACCGCAAGCGAAGGAGCCATGGCTCAGAAACAAAAGAGCTCAACTAACGGAAATAAGTAATTTTAACAGTACGTGCAATTATCCATATTACTAACAGTAAACAATGTATAACTAATGGAGTCACGGTCACGGCTCCAAAACGAGAAACACCATTAACCCGGCCGGATTACCACAACACAGTCTTAACCAACTTTATGTAGCCTTCTCAAGAGAGTACAAAACCCTACACGTCCACACTACACAGCATAGTCAAACCCAACATAGTGCGGAAGGTACAGGCACCTACAACACGCTTCTAAAGCACCGCAAGCAAAAACCCGATATAGTACAGAAGCCCCGAAGATCCGGACTCCACAGCTTTAGTAAATCACATTGCAGTAATACAACACTATAAGTACTCACAGAAAACACAAACAGAAGAGGCTTCCGCGTCCCGCCCCAAAAGAGTTCAACTAACGTAAATAGGTAATTTTAACAGTAAGTGCAATTATCCATATTACTAACAGTAAACAACGTGTACCTAATCAACAAATCCCAAGGACAGACCATGGACAGAGTTGGCCTTTACCTCTCTGAGCCTGTATTTAGACATGGACAACTTTATGTAGCCTTCTCAAGAGTTCGGCATGCATGTGACGTTAACGTCAAGATTATAATAACTCCATACCAAGGAAAACTCATTCAAGGACAACACACCATCTTTACTACAAATGTATTTGTATGAAGATATCCTTTGTGCGTCATCTACACCTTTACACTCCAATATATCTCATACATAGATCTGCGCAAACTCAAAGACATTCTATACTTACATAACATAACAATTAAACTGCTATTGTCATTTACATATATTACATAGACCTACAGATGTCATGACGGTGAACATGATACATATGTAACAATTACCAAGACAGACAATAATCTCTTTCAAATCTATTGCGGGTTACCCAAGACCAGGGGTTGGCGAGCGAAGCGAGCAGGGGGCGGAGCCCCCTAGTATATTAATAATCCCTATTTGTAACATGGCATTGTTTCATACAGTGGTTCTCATATTCAGTCCCAGGGGCTGCAGATTTTTGTCCCAACTAATTTTTGCTTTTAATTAGACTCCCATCTTGAACTTGCAAGCCAACAGTCTATGTCTTGAAAGTTAAAGTGATGTATCACAACACAAAACTCATTGTTATTACTACCACATAGGGGAGTGTAACCAGTGGGGGGCATTTTAGCACCCAAACAGTAAACTAAATTTGATACTATTTATTGTACTGGCATAAATAATTCAGTCAACATTTTCAAAAATAGATGCATTTTATATAAATGTTTGGGTATTTATAGGTGAAAACACTTGACTTTCTACTGTATTCCAGTTCAATAGTCTCATACCACATTATACTTTTGCAACATATATTTTACATTATCACATATTGAGTAAGCATACACAATATCAAGCCCTTGAGAAATGTGTGAGTGAGTGAGAAAAGGAGAGAAAGGCAGCATATGCTTCAGTAATGGAAAAGAAGGAGCGGAGAGGGAAAGGTTCTTGCTGTTCCTTATCTTGTCTGGAATTACTGGAAGCAGAAATAATTGCAATTTAATAAATTAGTTAGAACACACAAAACCCCCATGTTTAAGACCACTATTCTCTGCCCCCATAATACCATTGACACAACACAGGGCTGAAGAAAGACACAAGTCAGTAAAGGCCTCCCTGGAGGCCTGCTTTGTGACCTGTTGGTCAAAGACTTTTTGTGAAGTTCTAATACATAAAATGAGTGTCGGAGAACTTTTAAACTGAGAATTAAGAAGCACTACCTGTGGTACACAGAATGTCCTTCTTCCCGTGTGGAAACTGAAGACAGCCATCTTGGCTGGAAGGAAAAAAAATCAGAAATACTGTAAGCTGACAAATTCTGATAACTGTTCTTCCCTTAAAAAAGCTTGAGGTTACACACCTTTAATGCTGCCTTTCCAAAGTAAGAGAAGACACCTAAGAAATGTAAATCAGGAAATTGCAATAAATTCTATGAATAAAAAAATAGCATGTTACAAAATAATAAAAGATACAGCCAATGATGCTTTTAAACATTTATGAAAATATATTATATGTTGCCAGTCAATTGTACGTAATATAACTCCACGTTTACGTTCCTTAAAATTAAAGTATTTGTACTATGATCTTTGTCATATCCTACTAAATATTTTAAAAGAGAAAATTGTGTTAATAAACAGTCATGAATTAATTAATCTAAAATTACTCAAAGCAAGCTTTTCAAAAGGCGGACAGTATACTATTTTGTCAAATAAAATCTTGTTGTTAAGGTGGAGATCTAGCTGCATTCAATTGTGTTAAAAGTGTCAATTGATCAAAGTTTACAAGTTCACATTCCTCCATGGACCACCACTGTCCTTTTGTGGCTTTGTAAATGGCTGATGAGGCCTGTATAATCTGATCTTTTATAGCAAAACTAGCAAATTACCCGCACTTCGCAGCGGAGAAGTAGTGTACACATATCTAGATATACATATATATACATATATAAATATATATACACATATACACATCCACATATATATATATATATATATACACATATCAACATATATATACACATACATATACACACATACATACACACACATATATACATACTGTATACACATATATACATACACATACATATATATATATACACACATACATACATACACACATATATATATATATATACACATATACACATCCACATATATATACATATTTACATATCTACATATATATACACATATATATACATATCTACATATATATATATATATATATATATATATATATATACACATACATATATACATACATACATTCACATATTTATATATATATATATATCTATACTAATAAAAGGCAAAGCCCTCACTGACTGACTGACTGACTCATCACTAATTCTCCAACTTCCCGTGTAGGTAGAAGGCTGAAATTTGGCAGGCTCATTCCTTACAGCTTACTTACAAAAGTTAGGCAGGTTTCATTTCGAAATTCTACGCGTAATGGTCATAACTGGAACCTGTTTTTTGTCCATATACTCTAATGGAGGAGGCGGAGTCACGTATCGCGTCATCACGCCTCCTACGTAATCACGTGAACTGAAAACAAGGAAGAGATTTACAGCACGAGTCAAACGTGGGAACGAAGGTAAATGACTTTAATTGTTGAGTGTCTTTTAATACTGTGTAAGCATACATATTAACACATGTGCAATTAAACGTGTGCATTTACGGGGTGATTTCTCAGGCTTAAAAGCTCGCCTTTTATTAAAAAGGTAAATGCAAACTGTTTTCATTCAGAAGGGCACAAACCACGTTAGATTTCATGCTCAACAGTAAGCTCAGCACACAGCTTGGTCATATTACAACCAGAGGGGCGAACTGACAACATGGTATACAAAGAGATCCTTAACAAATAATTATTGATTCATTTTCCCTCAGTTTAAAAAGGTTTACTTTTCTTCTTAATAAAAATTTTAAACCAGTACTTCGCCGCTGCGAAGCGCGTGTATTTTGATATATATCAAAATATATCGCGTCTTCACGCCTCCCACGTAAACACGTGAACTGACCCGCTGCCGTTTGCAATGCCATATTCGCGAGATACAAGTTTAATGAGAAGACACGAGGTATAAACGACAGTTTGGATCACTTTGTAACAGAGTTAAAATTGCTGTAGCGAGAAACCTTTAACTGCCGGGTCTTAGCTAACATTAAATAAACCCGTGGACATCGCAACATCACACAAGAGAGCAGCTCACGTGAAGTGACTGAATGCAGCAGGAGTGATCACTTCGATGAATCAAACCTGTTCAAAAAACACATTACACAATTGATAAGGTACGAAAACAATATGAAACCGATTGTGGATTTCCGTACAGCAACTGAAACTTTGTGACGGCACGAGACTTCAGGTCAAGTGTCTGCAAAAGAACCTCATTGAGGCAACTATTTTTACTGGCGGTGGCTCAGGGGAGAGAGTTTTTATTCCTCGCATCCCCGTTATACCCTCTGATCTCCCATTTTAATTCAAACGCCTCCAATTTCCACTAAAGCTCTGCCTTGCAATGACAATTAATAAGTCTCAGGGACAGAACCTACAAAAGGTTGGCATTGATTTGAGGCAGGACTGCTTTTCACATGGCCAACTGTACGTTGCATGCTCAACAGTAAGCTCAGCACACAGCTTGGTCATATTACAACCAGAGGGGCGAACTGACAACATGGTACACAAAGAGATCCTTAACAAATAATTATTGATTCATTTTCCCTCAGTTTAAAAAGGTTTACTTTCCTTCTTAATAATAAATTTTAAAGCAGTGCTTCGCCACTGCAAAGCGCGGGTATTTTGATATATATATATATATATGTAGATATATATATACTAGCAAAATACCCGCGCTTCGCAGCGGAGAAGTAGTGTGTTAAAGAGGTTATGTAAACATATATATACATATACATATACATATATATACATATCTACATATACACATATCTACATATACATATATATACATACATATACACATCCACATATACATATATATACATATACAAATTTACACATCTACATATATATACATATGTACATATATATACATATAAATATATACATATGTACATATATATACACATATATATTTATATATATATATATATATATATATATATATATATATATAAATATAGACATACATATATACATACATACATACATACATTCATATATATATATATATATATATATATAGCAAAATACCCGTGCTTCGCAGCAGAGAAGTCGTGTGTTAAAGAGGTTATGTAAACATATATATACATATACATATATACACATATCTACATATACATATATATATACATATATATATATATATATATATATATATATATATATATACACATATCAACATATATATACATATATATATACACATATCAACATATATATACACATACATATACACACATACATAAACACACAGATATACATCCATCCATCCATCCTCTTCATATATACATATATACATACATACATAGTGCGTTGTAACACGGGCTGTGATTGTTACATGGGAGGGAGACGACAAATCACAGCTTCCCGCTTTCTAATCGAGCCTGTGATTGGTGCTTTGACTGATGCCCAGATCCCACAGTATGTCCCCTTAGGAGAGGCGTTAGGCAAGTGTAATTGAATAGCGGTGTTGCAAGTTTAGCTTTACACCTGTTTTTAAGGCTTATTGACTGAAAGGGGCTTTCATGAAAAAACTTAGGGCTTTGCTACAGGATACACCCTCCACAATTTAAGGAAGTAAACATAAAGGTATATAGTTCTGTTTTATTTAAACCTTTTAAGTTTGTATGCGGGCGGCATGGTGGCGCAGTGAAAGGTGCCAGTTAGGAGACCCGGGTTTGCTTCCCTGCGTGGAGTTTGAATGTTCTCCCCGTGTTTGTCTGGGTTTCCTCCAGGTACTCCGGTTTCCTTCCACAGTCCAAAGACATGCAGGTTAGGTGCATTGGCGATTCTAAATTGTCCCTGGTGTGTGGATGTGTGTGGGTGTGTGCGCCCTGCGGTGGGCTGGCACCTTGCCCGGGGTTTATTTCCTGCCTTGTGCCCTGTGTTGGCAGGGATTGGCTCCTGTATATAGGATATAGCGATTTGGATAATGGATGGATGGACATTTGTATGCATAGCCCTATTTGCCCGTTTTCGTTTTTTTTCTTTCTTCAGTAATATTTCAGCAAACGAAGCTTGTCAGTTCAAATCCTGGTACTGACACCACTGTGTGACCCTGAGGAAGTCACTTCACCTGCCTGTGCTGCAAAAAACAAAAGTAATGTAACAAATTGTACCTCAGATGTTGCAAGTTGCTGGAATAAAGGCATAAGTCAAATAGATAAATATGTATTATACACATAGGAACTATTCATTTATTTTCAGTTAAGTCATCTGCAGCAAACCTTTATAAATGAGGGTTTCTCCTTTTTAGATAGTGCAAACTGTTTCTTCTTTATTGACGTTTTCTCTTGGAGAGCTTTTTTCATTTCATTGAAAATTAAAGCAGCAGCTGCCAAAATATGTAGCTTTCTTATTAATTTTTCAACATTGTGTAAAATAACTTTATAAAGTAACATAAAAGGTTTAAATACTCGTTATCCTTTTACACTAAAATATTACTAAAGAGATACAAATAAAGTAAAATGCATATGTTCTTTTTCTTTAAGGAGATTAAATATTACTGAAGAAAGAAAAAAAAAACTAAAACAGCCAAATGAGGCTATGCATACGAACTTAAAAGGTTTAAATAAAACAGAAATATATACTTTTATTTTTACTTCCTTAACTTGTGGAGGGTGTATTCTGTAGCAAAGCCGTAACTTTTTCCGTGAAAGCCCGTTTCAGTGAATAAGTCTTAAAAACAGGTGTAAAGATATTGACAATAAGCTACGCAAACCCACCAAGACATGGAATCGTTTAAATCAAGTATCATTACATCTTCCTTTCTTAAAGAGAAGTAAGGTAGTACTTATAAGCTTACATATATATATATAGACATACATACATATATATATATATATATATATATATCTATATCTATATATGTATATCTATATCTATATATATATCTATATCTCTATATACATCTATATATATATATATATATATATATATATATATATATATATATATATATATATATATATATATATATATATATATATTATATATCTATATATATATATATATATATATATATATATATATATATATCTATATATATCTATATATATATATATATATATATAATAATATCTATATATATATATATCTATATATATATATATATCTATATATATATATATATATCTATATATATATATATATATATATATCTATATAAATCCCCGCGAAGTACTGCTTTTTATTAAGAAGAAAAGCTTTTTTAATTGAGGGAAAATATCCCAATAACAATTTGTTAAGGATCTGTTTTTTTGTGAAGCAGCCTTAACACAGCTTTTCCGCTATTTTATAAATGAACGCCATATAAGGTCTTCCTTTTTCCTTGCTTCGCCAAGGAAGGAGCCTTTTTATTAAATCCAAGGGTTCTTCGCTTTTTTTTTTTGTTCGTTTATTACGATTGTTATAGTTCTCTTTGTATACCACGTTGTCAGTTCAGCACTCCGGTTGTAATATGACCAAGCCGTGCAAGCTTACTGTTAAGAATGCAACATATAGTTGTACAGGAGAAAAGCAATCTTGCCTCAAATCAATGGCAACCTTTTGTAGGTCTATGAACTTAATTTAAACTTTAGGTTTACACGGTGCTTTCTTTCCAAAGTACCTGCACTCATGAATATGTCTGTATGCGTCAGTCACTCAAATCCCCGTGCTTTGCACCGGCGACGTACTGCTTTTAAATTTTTATTAAGAAGCAAAGAAAACCTTTTAAAATTGAGGGAAAATATACCAATAACAGTTTGTTAAGGATCTGTTTTTTTGTGAAGCTGCCTTCACTCGAGTGATCACTTCGAGCTGACTTGCTGGCTAACCATAAGCGTTACCTGGTAGGTAACCACCCATACAATCAGATTGTGAATCAGACTACGAATGCCGTGAATATAATTACCCCGATCTACATGCTGTCAAATAAACGAAAACACGCCATGGCGCAATTTTAGGGGCTTCGCCTCTAGCGCTGACGTCCGAGGTTCGATTCCCGTAAGGGAGTGAAGTGAGTGGGTGGTTACCTACCAGGTAACGCTTATGGTTGGCCAGCAAGTCAGGTAACATCAGCCATGGTGCCTTCAGTTGTGAGAAGCAGATCATAGAATGAATGAAAATAGTTTACTGTCAAATAATGCAAAGAGTACGCGACACGTCTTTCCCCCTTATTCTTGGCTCATCAGGCGTACACACTCACTGCACTCGCTTACGGTAATCGAACCTCGGACGTCAGCGCTAGAGGGGCTTCGCAGCGATGAAGTATTGCTTTTAAATTTGAATTAAGAAGAAAAGAAAACCTTTTTAAATTAAGTCTTAAAAAGAGGTGTAAAGATATTGACAATAAGCTACGCAAACCCACCAAGACATGCAATCGTTTAAATCAAGGCACGAGTTGAAAAACACCATCACATAATATTAGTTAACGATTAACACATTTCTATATGCATTGTAGCATACAATACAACTGATAATATGTTGCGCTTATTTATCTGGTGTACCGACATTTTTGTGCGTTTAACGGCTGAAATCTAACGTGGTTTGTGCCCTTCAGAATGAAAAGAGTTTGCATTTACCTTTTTAATAAAAGGCGAGCTTTAAAGCCAGAGAGATCACCCCGTAAATGCACACGTTTAATTGCACATGTGTTAATACTGTATGCTTACACAGTATTAAAAGACACTCAACAATTAATGTCATTTACCTTCGTTCCCGAGTTTGACTCGTGCTGTAAATCTCTTCCTTGTTTTCAGTTCACGTGATTACGTAGGAGGCGTAATACGTGATGACGCGATACATGACTCCGCCTCCTCCATTAGAGTATATGGACAAAAAACAGGTTCCAGTTATGACCATTACGCGTAGAATTTCGAAATGAAACCTGCCTAACTTTTGTAAGTAAGCTGTAAGGAATGAGCCTGCCAAATTTCAGCCTTCTACCTACACGGGAAGTTGGAGAATTAGTGATGAGTGAGTGAGTCAGTCAGTCAGTCAGTGAGTCAGTGAGGGCTTTGCCTTTTATTAGTATAGATCTACATACACAGTGGTGTGAAAAACTATTTGCCCCCTTCCTGATTTCTTATTCTTTTGCATGTTTGTCACACAAAATGTTTCTGATCATCAAACACATTTAACCATTAGTCAAATATAACACAAGTAAACACAAAATGCAGTTTGTAAATGGTGGTTTTTATTATTTAGGGAGAAAAAAAAAATCCAAACCTACATGGCCCTGTGTGAAAAAGTAATTGCCCCCTGAACCTAATAACTGGTTGGGCCACCCTTAGCAGCAATAACTGCAATCAAGCGTTTGCGATAACTTGCAATGAGTCTTTTACAGCGCTCTGGAGGAATTTTGGCCCACTCATCTTTGCAAAAATTGTTGTAATTCAGCTTTATTTGAGGGTTTTCTAGCATGAACCGCCTTTTTAAAGGTCATGCCATAGCATCTCAATTGGATTCAGGTCAGGACTTTGACTAGGCCACTCCAAAGTCTTCATTTTGTTTTTCTTCAGCCATTCAGAGGTGGATTTGCTGGTGTGTTTTGGGTCATTGTCCTGTTGCAGCACCCAAGATCGCTTCAGCTTGAGTTGACGAACAAATGGCCGGACATTCTCCTTCAGGATTTTTTGGTAGACAGTAGAATTCATGGTTCCATCTATCACAGCAAGCCTTCCAGGTCCTGAAGCAGCAAAACAACCCGACCATCACACTACCACCACCATATTTTACTGTTGGTATGATGTTCTTTTTCTGAAATGCTGTGTTCCTTTTACGCCAGATGTAACGGGACATTTGCCTTCCAAAAAGTTCAACTTTTGACTCATCAGTCCACAAGGTATTTTCCCAAAAGTCTTGGCAATCATTGAGATGTTTCTTAGCAAAATTGAGACGAGCCCTAATGTTCTTTTTGCTTAACAGTGGTTTGCGTCTTGGAAATCTGCCATGCAGGCCGTTTTTTGCCCAGTCTCTTTCTTATGGTGGAGTCGTGAACACTGACCTTAATTGAGGCAAGTGAGGCCTGCAGTTCTTTAGACGTTGTCCTGGGGTCTTTTGTGACCTCTCGGATGAGTCGTCTCTGCGCTCTTGGGGGTAATTTTGGTCGGCCGGCCACTCCTGGGAAGGTTCACCACTGTTCCATGTTTTTGCCATTTGTGGATAATGGCTCTCACTGTGGTTCGCTGGAGTCCCAAAGCTTTAGAAATGGCTTTATAACCTTTACCAGACTGATAGATCTCAGTTACTTCTGTTCTCATTTGTTCCTGAATTTCTTTGGATCTTGGCATGATGTCTAGCTTTTGAGGTGCTTTTGGTCTACTTCTCTGTGTCAGGCAACTCCTATTTAAGTGATTTCTTGATTGAAACAGGTGTGGCAGTAATCAGGCCTGGGGGTGGCTACGGAAATTGAACTCAGGTGTGATACACCACAGTTAGGTTATTTTTTAACAAGGGGGCAATTACTTTTTCACACAGGGCCAATGTAGGTTTGGATTTTTTTCTCCCTAAATAATAAAAACCATCATTTAAAAACTGCATTTTGTGTTTACTTGTGTTATATTTGACTAATGGTTAAATGTGTTTGATGATCAGAAACATTTTGTGTGACAAACATGCAAAAGAATAAGAAATCAGGAAGGGGGCAATTAGTTTTCACACCACTGTACACATATCTACATATACATATATATATATATATACATATACACATACACATTCACATATATATACATATATATATATACATATATATATACACATATCAACATATATATACACATACATATGCACACATACATAAACACACACATATACATATATATATACATACATAGTGCGTTGTAACACGGGCTGTGATTGTTACATGGGAGGGAGACGACAAATCACAGCTTCCCGCTTTCTAATCGAGCCTGTGATTGGTGCTTTGACGGATGCCCAGATCCCACAGTATGTCCCCTTAGGAGAGGCGTTAGGCAAGTGTAATTGAATAGCGGTGCTGCAAGTTTAGCTTTACACCTGTTTTTAAGGCTTATTGACTGAAAGGGGCTTTCATGAAAAAACTTAGGGCTTTGCTACAGGATACACCCTCCACAAGTTAAGGAAGTAAAAATAAAGGTATATATTTCTGTTTTATTTAAACCTTTTAAGTTTGTATGCGGGCAGTATGGTGGTGCAGTGAAAGGTGCCAGTTAGGAGACCCGGGTTCGCTTCCCGGCGTGGAGTTTGAATGTTCTCCCCGTGTCTGTCTGGGTTTCCTCCGGGTACTCCGGTTTCCTCCCACAGTCCAAAGAAATGCAGGTTAGGTGCATTGGCGATTCTAAATTGTCCCTGGTGTGTGGGTGTGTGCGCCCTGCGGTGGGCTGGCACCTTGCCCAGGGTTTGTTTCCTGCCTTGTACCCTGTGTTGGCAGGGATTGGCTCATGTATTTAGGATATAGCGGGTTGGATAATGGATGGATGGACATTTGTATGCATAGCCCCATTTGCCCGTTTTCGTTTTTTTTCATTCTTCAGTAATATTTCAGCAAACCCGGAGCTTGTCAGTTCAAATCCTGGTACTGACACCACTGTGTGACCCTGAGGAAGTCACTTCACCTGCCTGTGCTGCAAAAAACCAAAGTAATGTAACAAATTGTACCTTAGATGTTGCAAGTTGCTGGAATAAAGGCATAAGTCAAATAGATAAATATGTATTATACACATAGGAACTATTCATTTATTTTCAGTTAAGTCATTTGCAGCAAACCTTTATAAATG